>NW_026534394.1:0-27852 GCF_026225885.1 Hylaeus anthracinus
TTATCATTGATTTTCGCTCTACTCGTGACACTTTCCTTTTTTTTTTTTCTTTTATTCCACTGTCGTGTTGCGAGACTGTGTTTGCTCGTTCCTCTGACCGTACTTTGTAATCCCACTTTTACGCTCGGTTTGCCGTTGCACCCTGCACACTGTGTACGTGTATACTGAATTTCGAACCGTACGAGTACTCGCTCGGTTATCAGTGCTCGTTGCAATTACCGCCACTCGCAGCGATC
The DNA here is from genome assembly GCF_026225885.1 of Hylaeus anthracinus. Lineage (NCBI taxonomy): Eukaryota > Metazoa > Arthropoda > Insecta > Hymenoptera > Colletidae > Hylaeus > Hylaeus anthracinus. The sequence goes on from NW_026534394.1 coordinate 237, forward strand.
TTTCGATCCTCACGTTTTATTTCTTCGTGTGTCTAAACGCGTTGTTGTGTGCGTCTCGTAACGTTTTGTACTGTGTACATTCTGTGTAATGCTTTTACTGTGAGGTACTTTCTCCGAAAAGGGCTTATTACATTTTTTTTCCCTCCCTTTTTTTTTTTTTTTTCGTGTACTCGACTGTGCGCGTTTCACACAAGAGAATGTATCTTGCGAATGAGCATACACATTTATTTAGGTAATTGTTTTTTATTCGCGCGAGTTCCAAGCGCGTCGAGACAACGTGCATCGACGACAAATGTCGATTGAATCGGGTCGCGAATAAAAAGTACTAATTAAGATGCGTGACACGTGTTACATCGAATTGTTCTGTCGCATTACGTAGAGCTCATACCACGGCCGGCCCGTTCTTGCGAGGATCCACCATTGTACCTGAGACTTCGAACCGGAAGACCGAAAGATAAGAAGATTCCACGCTCGACGCCTATCATGAGCTACGGAAAGAAGAAACTACGCCCTGAGTACTGGTTCAGCGTGCCGCGCAACAGGTAAATAAACTTTACATGCACTATTTTAATGACTTCTGTATCTATATGCGAATGGTCAACAGTGGCCAACTGCGTCGAGCCAGGATCGATGCTTTCCGGCTCTTCCTGCTTCTATTTTTAAACGAAACGTTTACAACAAATTACTTCCACCGATTAATCAACTTCTAGATTAATCGACACACTTATAAATCGTCCACGCGATGATTCTTGTTTATCCGAAGAATGCACTTCTCGAAACAATCGTTCCCGGAAGCTCCTAGGTTCCTAGGAGTGGTCATCGTATATATGTAGATCCGTTTCCAATTCACGTCTATTTTTGCCGTTCTCTTTACCGTCACTTCCGTGGAAGAACGTTTTCCACCGGAAGGAACGATGAAACGATCGTACCCTCGCCTCAAGAGGATTATTTTCGTACGACGTTTCCGAGTGGTCGAAGCGGAGCGAATTTGGCCGTTAGTTGAGATTCTTGCGGGATCATGCGTCGCGTTATTTTTGTAAATTTGAGCGGCGAAAACGCCGACAGCGTCCAGAACGTACGGTCGGACACGTGGTTCGCTGCAAGAGTCGCAAAATAGATCTCGTCTCCGCCATTGGATTCTCTATTTATACGCTCCCTTGACTTCTCGTTTTAAAGTTTGTCAACAACGCCACCCGTCAATGACTATATTCGCTTGGAAATACTTCGCGATGGGGAACTGTACGCTAGCTTCTTCGATAGAATTCGTGCTTCCTTCCAGTCGAACAGTAGTTTCGGCAAAGAGAAAGTCGTTAATGTAATTCTCGGAATCAGGTTTCGAAGACAAACGGTCAACGACGTCCCGTGATCGTATCAGGCGTATCTGGAATCGAAAAACTCGGTTTACGAGCATTTCGTGTCTCTGTCCTTCAACTCTTACGCTCACAGTATCGAGGTACTTTAATCACCTTGATAAAATACGTATATTCCCATTGGTAACTACAATTCTTGCCGCAAGTTTAAGATTTGATCATTCATGAAGTCGACCCTTCACAGGTGAATCGTCGCGTATGGTAAAACGAAGAGCGACTAGAGAGAAGTTCGAGAAGTGGCAGTATTCAGCAACGTGAAACTGTAACGTTACCAAAGCGTCGGACAAATGCCGTCACCCAACCGTCTCCGGTCGCGCGAGTTGCAACGAGAGCATGCCAAAGCGCATCGGAAGCTATCTCTCGTTTGTCAGCATCGTATGCGTTGCAACCTTCGCTCCCCTCTCGAGAGGCGATCGGATTTTGATACCGCGAGCGTTTTACGGGTACACGTGAACCGAGCGAGCCGCGTCACGTGACTTGCGCCAAGTCACTCGGCGTATCGTCGAACGTGCTCGCAATTTTTTCCGTTCCATGTTCGCCACTCGAGATATAAGTTTAGTCGAGCGAAGAAAACGCGCCGGGAACGCCGTGTACCTGTTCCATGGTGTTTCTTTCTTTTTTTTTTTTTTTCTTTTTTAAATTCTACTCATCCATGTGCGCGAATCCAGTGTGTCTCCGTACGTCTTTCTGTGCGCGCCTCTCTCTCTCTCTTTCTCTACGTACGATCTACACGCAACCGTAATCCTGCACATTGAAGGGTGACGGTAGCGATAGATTCCTCGAGAAATCGAAAGGACGAGGCCGAGTTGGTCGCTTGCCGGCCGTCACGCGTTTAGAGATTAGGTAACACGGCAGGTCTGGACTGTCCGAGTCATTCGTTGCATGGCGGAGACGACATATCTCTCGCTGACCTCTCGTTGCTTCACGGTGCATGGCCACAGAGGCCCGAGGGCATTATCCGTGGCTACACTACCGTTGATGAATGCCGAGATACTGGCGGTGGTGCATAGTTTCTTCCGATAAAACCGAGCGTGGTACCCTTGGCTGGAACGTAACCCGTTGCTGTAAATTCCGCATACCAGGTCCCAAGTTGTTGCTAGCTAGCGAACGATGCGCCGTAGAATCATTAATATATTTGCGATAACGCGTGGACGATAACGAGATAGTCAGCAAGTGAGAGACAGTGTCAATAGATAAAGTAACGCGCAGTACATACCACCGTTCGTATGGTACAAAATTATCTTTAAATTCCTTTCGATCCGTCCAAGCTCGACGGCGGTTGTATTTGCTAAGTTTGCCAAGTCAGAACTCTCGTTTCATGAGATCATAGATGGCACCACTATAACCACTCTGAGTCAATTAACAAAGTAGATACAATCCGAATCCTCTGTACCGCATCAGCGTTATTTTTGTTAACGTGACGAAAAGAGATGAACCGTTAAGAAAACCTCCACAAACATTCGTCTGAAATTTCGAACGCGTAATGTTGCAGTCGACTTACGTCACTTCGGATAATCGTTGCAGGTACGCGCGATTCTATCGTCACACGTTCCGCTAATTCTTCTTCGTTGACCTGCGCGACGCTAACAAGTGTCGCGTCAGAATTCTCCGTTACGTCATCGTTCCGCTATCGTATCTCGCGGCGAACACCGTCTCGCGTTATCGTTCCCAATTTTCGCTGAAATTCCACGGTGTCGTGAACGTCGAAAAACAGTTGTTACGCGTCAGCGCGCAGCTGGTCTGGTTATTGTCCGAAATGCAGCCGTAGCCGCGTTCAGAAATAGAGTCTCGCGTCGCATTCGCGCGAGTCGTAGCCGCGCGGGTTAGCTCTGCATCCCAGGAGAAAAAAAAAAAAGAGGCCGAGACGTAACGTAGCTGTCGCAGCGAAGAAATAGGAAACGTCCTTGCAGGGTCGTCGAAACGCGAGTCACGAGAGAGAAAGTCGGAGTCGGTTTGAATCTAGAGATCCCCAACGCCTGATTCGCAATACGCCACCATGAATTGGACACTGAGCACAGTTGGCAACGCGATGAATTTTATTTATAACGAGCACGTGTCGCCCGCTGTTAGGAATTTCCTGCCGTTCGTCAATCGAAGGTACTAAGCGAATATATCATCTATTTAAAAAAAAGAAAAAAAAAAAAGAAAAAAAAAAGCTTCATTGTATCTTCGGTTATAGATGAAATATCTTCCGTACTGTTACCGATACCTAATACTTCGATCGAATAGTTACTCGATTAAGGTTTGAATATTTTTGGCACATCGGTTAATATTAGCCGTGGCAACGGAAAACTACTCGTTCGCAAACTGATTATAGTTATCTAAGCGTAGATAACGGTGAACGATAGTAGCGCAGGTTAAGAGTGCATCCGGGCACCAGTGGGAAGGAGGAACGTTCGCAGCACCGAATTAATAGGAACGCGTTCTTGTTGTTCGCAGGGTGGACGACCTCTACAGGTTCATTCATGCGTGGGTTCCGTCGCTTTATGGAGAACTCGACGAGAATTACTGGCGGGAGCGGGGCTACATCCTGTCGGACACGGACACCGATTTGTCGCCCGAATTGTCTCCCCACGAACCCGGCGAAGGCGGCGAATCGACGGAGGAGGGCAAAGCTCGTACCCAGGACGGCGACGAAATCTCGGAGCTGACCAGAGAGTCGTGGGAGGTGAGTCTTAGCTTTCGATCATTTCTTACCTCTAAAGACGTATACTCGACCCGGTTGGGACCATCAAGTTTTGTTCCAAGTTTCATTTTGTCATCGAATCGTTCGTCGTTGCCACGCTGACTGTCCTGGATTTTCTGTCTAATAGTTTTTTCCACTCGGTTCGCTTAGAATCGATGGGTCGTTCAGGGTGGCAGTGAAACTGATTCATCGTTATTCGCAACACGATTGATTTCCCATTCGATCATCGTCTCCATGAATTTCGTCGTTCTTTTGGATCTCAGGCACGAGTTCCTGCACCTCGATCGAATTACTATCTGGCACTGTTCATACAGTTTTATTTCTCGAGCATACGCGCACTCCGCGAGTTTCTTTCTTCCTTTTGTTTCTTTACCGTCATCGTTCGTCGTCGAACGCACCAGGTTTTGTCTACGACATTCCTGCGTTACCGTTCGTTTCATTCGCACAGCTCGTCTTCTCCGCACAATCATCATCAAACCGTACCACCCTTTTTCGACATGGCACCGAGTATCGATTCTGTTCTCACCTAGCAAGCATCTCCGAGCTTCTGTTTTTCTTTTTATGGCCGATGAATTTTTTCATTTTTCAAACGAAGGTTATCGTTAGCATGCCCAGCGTCTCGATCCACGCCACGAAGCTCTCAGAGTTCCTCGGTGCGCGTTATTAACTTTTGCTGAGAAGAGCAAACACGCGCAAATATTTGACGATGTTAGTCATTGCTTGGAAACGAGGATTCCTATTTTTTTTTTTTTTTCTGTTACGACGAATGCGAGGATACTCTGACCATTTTTATTCGCGAGGATCGAGGATGCTGGACTGAAAGCCAGAAAATAAATCGCTAAAAACGGCCGATTATATTGGCTAACAGCTGATCAAGGCCCCCTACGTAAAGCTGTACAGCATCCTGAAGACGTCGAGTACGTCGGCGGATTCCGAGCAGATCCAGGACCCGGAGGTACCGAGTTTCTCCGATCCTCCCTTTTGACGGTCGTTTTACATAGGCACCCAATTGATTGTTCGATGTTCGGTAACGCACCTTCTAGTTTACACAGCCACACCCTCCGCTTGTACGGATTCTACGGTGCACCGTTGTCACGCGACGCTGCGGCCCGACCCATCGCGGATGCATCGTTGTCAATCGTGCTTCCGTCGCGACGCTTTTGTCGCGTCGATGTTCGAAATCGCTGGATCGAGTCGCGACAAATTGGATAACACGCGCGGTGGAAACTGGAACGTTGAATAATCGCTGGGATTCTTGTAATTTATCGTTACGCTGAGCGATGGAATTGCAGTCTTTCTTTAAACTTTATTTTACCTAACCCCTCGGATTCGGAAAATACAGGGTGTTCCCGGATTAAATGACCAAACTCGAAGGATGAATTCAGGACCCCCAAAAAAACAAACAATTTTCTCTAATTTCAACATTATTCAGTAGCTCTTAAACAAAACGTTTGCAAAACACTGAAATATTTCTAGAGGAAATTTCTTAATTTTGTTTTGGAATCCTATATTCATCTTTCAAGTTTGCCCATTTAATTCAGAAACACCCTGTATATTGACATTCGTCGTTCAGTTTTCCCGGTAGGAAAACATGTTTTTCCGAATGTCGTCGTTTAACCAGGTAAACCGACCATATTTCACGCCGCGTTTGCTTTTGCCTACTGTTTACGCGCGACCTTGTCGTTCCTCCAAACGTCGAACTCGGAAAAGTTATATACTTAATTTAATCGAGAACCACGAGACGCGAAACACGCTTACTTACCCGGCTCTCTTTCTCGACGTTCTTGAACCTCCCGCGGTCGAGCATCTCCTCGACCGTGTACCTTTACTTTAATCGTCGTTCGTTTCTGTTGACACATTCTCTTCTGTATTTAGAATCCCTTTGGCGAGAATACACCACCGAGCAACGATATTAAACATGCATGCGTGTGTACCGAAGAGCTGCAGAGATCGGCTCTGGACGAAGTTCGAATAAAAAAAAAAAAAAAAAAAAAAAAAAAAAAAAAAAAAAAAAAAAAAAGAAATGGAACGTCCGTCATAATTGAATAAAACGACCTACGAAATTTCGTGTAGACTCGGCTCTACCCCATCGTCGTTCAGGGTCGATCTTTCTAGTTCCGTGCAGTATATATGTTTGTGTACAGCTTGGAAACCAGCACCACCGTTTCGTTCGTAGAGATTTACAACCACTGCACCGCAACACATCACACGATGCAAAAGCAACGAGAAGCGAGATTGTTTGTCTTGGGAGACGAACGATCGCTCCTGCGTATCGGATTTTCTGTTCGAACGATTGCACAGCTTCTATTTCCAGCCCGTTGTAGCGTATGCCTCGAATATCTTTTGGATCGAAGCGGTCGCAACTAGTTTCAATAATCATTCGTGCCACTATACGATGCACGAAGCGATTACAAGATCAGGTTCATCGGTGTCCTACATCGGAAAACGCAGATAATACTTTTGCGGGATGCGTAACTCACGCAAATCGTTCGAGGGCGAGAGTCACACGCAGAATTAAAATGATTTCAAACGCTCTATGTTGATGATCGTGCGCGGTTGGCGAGTGCAGTTTTTTTGCAAACCTTCCGTCTTGCGAATAGAATTTTAATTCGACGATCCCGTTCAGCATCTCGTTGTACCAAGGTTAAGAAGTCGTAAATGCTTTTCGGGTGATGCTGCCGTGACCAATTTATTTCCGGAGGCCCGTGCGTCACTCCTCCCGTCCGTTCGTGGCTTCGTTTGCCAAATAGAGATTTTCATCGCGAACGGTAGTCGCCAAAATAATGACAGCAACAGCCGCGAGTCTTGATCTATTTTTGTGAAAAAAATTCACGGATTCATCGACCAGCCGAACGTATCCGCGTCATCGCGAAATTATTCCTCTACGTGCTTCGAGCATTCTACATCTATCATCTGCGTTCGTACTTTTTCATCTCTGGAAAGAGACGGTCGCGCGAAATCTAGGAATAGAGCCCTCGAAAGACAGGAAATGCTTGCACGTGGGTGGACTAGACCGAGGTCGGTGCACCGTGTTCATCGGTCAGGAATCGCGTCGTGTTTATCATTATCGCTGTGAATGACTATCGTAACCAGGGTGGCTAAAATTATGCTCCATTCAATCGGCGACTTGGCGGGAACGAACGATTCTCGCGTAAAGATCGATAAATTCTTGTCGCCGAGTTTTGGTAGAAGACCATGGCATTAAACCGTGGATGGAATTCGATCGATCGTGCTTCGATTGTACGTTTACCCACGGCTGGAGAACAGCGATGGTCAAAAATAGCCTTTCGTAAAAATAGAAAGTAGTAAGTCCCGTTGTGTACAATGTGACTTGTACGTTTTGATTATTAATTCTCGGCAGATAGGACGAAGGATTGATCGTAGCGAGCCTCGGCATCCTCGTACAGACGATCGAGGTGGCTTAACGACAGCGTGTCTCGCTTTGTATACATTTTTATATCTTTCTTCGAAACTTCGTTACAGTTTTTATCCAATCCACGATGCAATAAATATGCATCATCAATGATTAATATGCATGCGTTCCAAGGCAAAAGTTAATAACGACCGATCAGTCTTACCGTATCTACATATACCGAGTCCTGTATGCAGCGCAATCAAAACTTGAACGCTAATAATCGCATTCTATATACGGATGATACATTTGTAATAAGAAATTATCGGTTCGCATGAAATTAATTTGTTAGTAAGACATGGGGTTAATAAACGACTGCGCGATGCACGATAAACCGAGACACAGAGACGCGAACGAACCCGACGAACTCTCCTCCAGTTCCAAAAATGAAAAACGACGCCTTCGTCCTCAGGTTGTTTCCCATCAATCCGAGGACGCCCATCGGCGCGGAATCTTTAACCTTCGCGGCACAGTTTTTCGGCTCGTTGCCAAGATTCCGTCTTCGTTCCATTAGCCACAGGCTCGCTGTCTCACTGCTAAAATTGTTTCTCGGACGAGAAGCACGGCGCCAACCTGTAACGCGCTGCTCGATTCGGACAGAGTAAATAATACATTCCTTCGACTCGGGTTTTTTCCATCTGTTGGGCACAGTTTTAGGCGCGAAAATGTGCCTCGCCGTTGCCAACCAAAATCTACACTTATCGCGTGACTTTTCTTTTCCTATATTCTCCTCGTGTCTCTTTTCTATGTCGATCGAACACAGGGTTGGGACTGCTCTAGTATCTTCTTTTGTGTCGTATATCAGGTACTTTTGCGCAAGGAATTTCTACTCGCAGTTGTTTACCCCTCTAATTGGACCCTTTGAGTATTTTCCAGATTTTCAATAGTCATCCAAGGCAGGTTTAACGTTTGTGGATAGCTTCTAAGACGGTAATCCAAGCTCCGATCGGAACTTTTATGCCTACCTTTTACGGTACCTAAATTTCATTGTCTCGGTCTGTTGGGTGTTACAAAGCAGGGACTGCTCCACCGAAGGATTAATATGTGTCGGTCTAGGTCCTTGTTATGCTTATTACCATGGCGTACGTGACACAACTAGGTCGCGTAAACCGATGGAAAATTTGACCAAGGAAAATTATCTTTGCATGTTTCACCTCGCGCCTGTAAAAATTCTCTCATTGTTTATTTATCCGTCGCGCAATCCAGACGTTCGAGATATGTACAGTCGGCAGATTGATCTCGGCAATCTGCATAATCTTGACGATTATTCGGTAAACAATCATAGTTGCTTCACCGGCAAGGTACGGTTATTGAATTTATGTAGCACAAGGGGCGTTATGAAAGAAACAGAAAAGCTCGCAGCACTCGACGTCGTGACGTTTCAACTTCGTCGAACGTTCTTCGCTGAAGTTTCTTCGAACTTCAGGGACCGTGAACGGTGTGCATATTTCACGGCGGCCTTTAAACGACGAGAACAGAAAGCGACAACTGCGATAGGTCGATTGCACGCGAGCAGCTGGTTTTCGCGAAGCAAACGCTAGTTAAGAATTAACTTCGCGTCAGCCTACATTCCTTCTAGCGCTTTGTTAGCCGTTGTAATCGAGAGCTCGATTACGTTTATCGTCGCTGCGCTTTCGGTTGCATTATTGGGCGAAAATATTTTCGTATCGCGTTTTCGCGACCAAGGGATTCCGACCAAAAGGAATTCCGTATAATTGCGTCAGCGTCGCCACAATATTATCGATGCAGGTACGCCTCTGCGTCACGAAACGTACATTTATTTAGATTAATCGTCGATCGTAATTGAATTAACGACAAAGATCGTGCATCGCGGAAGTTCGACATTGTCCGTTCGAGTTGATACAGGTGTATCGAGCCGTGAAGAGTAATCGAGTAATTCGATAGTAAGAATTGTGTCTTCCCCGATGGAAAAAACAGTCGATTATTGTTTTGTTAGATTTATCGCGTGTCGCTTCGTTTGTTTTAACTATTGGTCGATCCTGTTCCACGTCGAACCAAGAATCCAGAAACTTCGTGCTGCGCGGTACTTTTAATACCCCTACAGATAACAACGATAAGTTTTCAACGATATAGTACGCGCAGATTAACCCGTTAAGTACCAGGTCGTTGCGTTCTAAAAACTGGTGTTCGTACTCTATGCGTTCATTCGATAATGAAAGCGAGAAAAATGACCACTCGATGAAAAGGTATGTTTTTTTTTCAACGTTACAAAGTGTACTATAAATACGACAGTGGCACCTAAGAGTTGCTAATAATACTTGTGGCCACTTGTTCGACATGCAGTGCGAAGCAACGGACCTCAGTACTGTAAGCTTCCACAAATACATTTGTTTTAGCGCGAAATCGTGACGTCTAAGATAAAATCAATCGCGAGAAGATTGGGATGCATTGTATTCGATTTACCGTATTTTGAAATTAATATAAAAATGTACAATGTTTGATTTAAAATATCCGCGTCTTGAAAATATATTCGATGCCGCGGTAAGCGGTATATTAAAATAGCTTAAAAATTAAGGTGCGTCTTATAGTCCGTAAAATACCTTTAAATTTGTACCTTTAAATTTGTAACGTTGGTAAAAAAACATTTTTCTAAATATTTTTCGATCGGTTACAAGCTAATCGTGCAATCTCCTCCGTTTTAACGATCACGGATTGGGTCGGATGTGGCAGATACATTAATCGAGAATAATTATTCAACAAAAATCTTCTTATCTGCCGGAACTTATGTTATGGTTGCACTGAAAGCGGACGTGACCGTTTACACGTACCGTTGGTCACGTGCACGCGTTGCAGAACCATAAAACCTTACGCTCGCCATGGAGCATTGAATTTTCTGAAACACCATACGGGACCCTTCGGTTTTAGGTCAGATTTCACCGTTTCTTTGTCCTTTTTCTCTCCCCGGTTCTAGTACGTACGGGACAGAAAATTATACTATCGATCCTATCGAAGTTACCCAATGCTTATCGAACAAAAGCGATATTTTATTTATTCGCAAAGGGGTCAATAGTCACCGGATAAAAATACAATCGGTGGACGTGACTTATATCGGGCACAGATCCAAAACGGAGTCGTAACGCGACAAGAAAAAAAAAAAAAAAAAAAAAAAGAAACAGTACTCGGTGTACGGCCGACAGGCCACGTGCTGCGCGATAGCAATGCGCTCTGCACAAGCTCCGGCCGCACCACCCCTCCCCGCCACGCCTTTCCCTTTGGAACGCTTATTAGATTCACCCCGAAAGCGTGAAGCTTCAGTGTTGCTTCAGTCCTCGTCGAAGTGAAGCGCATGTCCCACTCGCGGCGTGTCTCGCGATAAACACAAGAACTGTCAAAGCCACGACTAAACTACTAATCGTTAAATTCGTATCAATTGTTCTTCGTTGGTAGAAACGCTCGTACCTACCCGATAAATTTCATTAAAAACGCTCGATGTGATCGTAGCTCGAAATCGTCGAGAAAGAGCTCGTAAGATTTTATTGCCCGGCATCCAGGACGAATACAGTAAACGGCGTCGCACCGCGAAAAATTTACGTCGTGGAAGCTCCTCTCGTGCCGAGTGTTTTCGAACAGCACCGGGGGTAGCGAATTCGGCGAAACTTGGAACGATACGTATCTTCAGCATCGGTGATATTCAACATTTTACGCCGGTCTCCGTTAGCTTCTAGAAAGTTTCTCGTGCGATCGAACGCGGTGCTAGCGAGGTCCTCGACCGACGTTAAAGCGCGAAACACGGGCATTATGTAAACTGCGTTTCGCGAGAGTAACTGTGATACAAAACGAAAGACTGCCGGAGAAAGTGAACCAGTTTTTTTCGTGTCGAAGGCGAACCGTTCTAGTCAAAATGCCGAAGCCAAAGATTCCCAACCCCATCACAAAGCTCTCCAAGTTCCTGAAACAAAGGACGAAGGTAAATATGATTCTTGTAATAAACGTTGACGCGTAAATAGGACTCGCATCTGGTTCACATTTTCCAAAATCGAACGTCGGTTCCACGATTCCATTATTCGCGCGATTTTTCTTTCTTCGACTGTACGCTCGATTCCTCGGGAATATCGTTTCCCGATAAATCACGTACTCGAGACGGACTTTTACCACGCATACATAATTCAGTATTGAAAGAATAACACTGAATATGGAATGCGTATAAGAGCAACGACGCTGGTAAACACGTTCGTATACGCCGACAAATCGTAACTGCTCGCATATATGTGTGGAGATAACGTTAAATTTTCTCTGCTCGTCGAATAAATCGCTCGACGTATGCCGATTTATGACACCGCATTTTTCGCGGTCGACTTGCTTTTTTCCAACTAGACGAACGCCGTTGTCGTTGCACCTAGATTATAAAAATTCGAGTCTTGCGATACATCCCTTTGGCCGAAGACCACCCCGATGCATCATCGACTCGACATCTTATTCGAGCATTTTGTTTATCTCTGCGGGTTGCATAGAGGATTCATTCATAGCGAAGCTATTCGTTGGAATACGTATTCAGCGTGTACGACGCGACGGTCAGAAAAATGCGGCACCTCGCTTGTTTACTTGCAACCGGTCCTTGGCCGCGCCTAGGTCCACCTTTCACAGAATCTGGCTGCGTTCGATACACGATCCGCTCGAACACGGCCAATCTCCCACCAAAGTTACGCAACGACGACACTTGACGGCATTAACTGCATAAACGGGATACGAGCGTTTCGTTTATGCGTGCTCCAATAATAAACAGGGAACAACGAGTTCGTGTCCTCTTAAACTAGCGAGCAATCGGGCTTCCTCCTGCGCGACAACGAGACCGAACGAAGGGTGGAACCCTCTAGAAGGGCAGAGTTCTGCCCTACCGCTGTAGAGTTTACGCCGTGCGTTTGATACGCGGTGTCGAGTACTTGATTCCCATCAAATACACTTGCATCGAGGTTAAGGAATCGCCGAATCGAGTAAAATGCGAATCGTGAAATTGCGCGGCGCAAGAAAGAGCAATATCGTTCGCGCCGTGCGTTTGATACGCGTATCGAGTACTTGATTCCCATCGAACACCGAAGCGAAGAAAGTACCGAATCGAATAAAATGTAAATCGTGAAATTACAACAATTGTACAAGAAAAAGCAAACGTTTTTGGTCGGTTCGACTCGAGTCAGAAGATCTTCGCTTGCCTTCGTATAAAAGCTACGCGTTTTCTTTCGTCTTGCAACATGGACAAGCAGGGACACGCCCACGTTTCTACGCTTCTTCAAATATAAATTACCGGACGCTTCGCGCGTCGGCGTTAACGATTGCGGGACCGACGTCGACGGATAAGAGCGTGTCGTGAAATTCTCGTTTCGACACGCGTTTGGCACAAGCTCGAAACTTGGACGTGTTTCAATTCACGCGAAGCTATATAGAAGCTCGGTTAAAATAAATCGGCGCCCATGCATTCACTCCCGACGTTAAAAAAAACACGGATCATCGGGGAATATTCGATAAACCAAGACGTTGAATTTTTGTCCCGTCGTTAATTACCCAGGTGAGCTGTGGAAAAATCGCGGAGGAGCCTTGATAACCGATCAAGAAATTATGGAAATTGGGCTCGTTCTGGAACGACCGATAGACGCTTGAATCAGTAGCATTCGCGAGTGCTCGTATGTACCACGATGTTTGCCGTTTTCACCGAACAGAAACCGACGAAACGCTTAGCTTTTATTTTTAACTAATCTGTGAGAAAGAGTTTCGCGGTAATTTTATGGTCAACGTGTGTTTATCATCGGGAATGTTTTAACTGCTGTTCTCGCGGAACAGATATCGTAGAATTTGTGTAATAAAAATTTCACGGAGGCAATTTACTTCGCAACTTTATTACAGGCCAGCTGACCACACGGCGATGGTCGTGACGCAAATATTAGAGTAGCAGTGTAACGTGCACGTAATAATCTAAATATTATGTTTACGATGATGTAATAAGCCATCGAGTACGCTTTCGGTCACCAACGCCTATCGAAAACTTCGAATCGATCGCGAATATTCACAGAATTTCGACGAATTCGTTCGAGCACCTTTCGGTAACGAACTGTCGATAACAAACTCGTGGTCACCCTTCGCATATCGATGCACGCTGTTTCCTGATCTCCTTGAATCTTGAGCGCTCTTGGAGTCGGTTTTAGTTCCTTTTAAGGTTAGCAATGCGAGTCCCGAACAACAGACTTTCTGTAAACAAATGACTCGCGAGTCGACGGATAAATCGATGTTAAGAAAGAAAATTGGAAAAAAACACGAAAAAATTGGAAGTTTGGACATCGACGAATTGTAGATACAGATATCACGCGAAACAACCCGCTATGTAATTAATTAATTTTACGAATTCGCGTAATTGAAAAATTGATACGATTATGGGTCTCGCGACGAAAGGTCGTACGGATTAGGATGATATCTGAGACGAGGTACGAAATGAACCGACACGCATCGTAAATTGCGTGATTCGGCGCTTACGAACCACCTACGAAATTCCACAGACTCGTTGCACTATAATTCGAAGAGACGAACCGGTCAGTAGGTCTCTGCTATTTTGTAATTGAACCGTAATCGCGCAACGACGCGCGTTCACTTATCCGTTCCCGATCAAGGCGAATCGATGATTCTCTGTTTGCTTTAATTAACATTCTAATTAACGTGCTGGCAACTATCGCGCGCGCGCGTCGCTGATCTGTTATCGTTTTTCCTTTGCGGTAGCTGATAAGTAATGGCTCGCTTAATAACTCTTCGTCGAGTGCGATGCGTTGAAAAAATAATGTTCACTCGATAGTATTTACAGAACGTCTTTATTAAGCATATTAGGAGAAAGCGAACGTGTCGCAACATTCGGTCTGTCTAATTGCGCAAAGGCGAGCCATAGTCGAAGGCTGCTTTAAACTTCGAGCATTCTATACGGATAGGATAGAGTTGTTCGTTCATTATTATATCGGTCTCTTGTTCCCGATTCTCGTGAATTGTTCTTTCGGCAAACGTTGAAATTGCCTCTCACAATCAGTGTGTATTAATTCATCGACTAACGAGTAAATTTTCCATACATTACATAAACATTTTCGACCGTGCACTCATCTTCGAATATAAAAAAATATCCATAATTCATCTATAATTGCATACAAGTCGTAAGAAATACGGCCAGTACATGGTCGAAAACGTGTACGTGTAATTTACTCGGTCGATGAATATTTATGCGATACTCGAAGGATTCAATAATCTCAACGTTTATTAAAAATATAAATCAGCAAAATTACTTCTAATTTTCTTCGAGTGTTTTCCTCGCTCGAACTCGTCTCTAATGCACTCGCCTCTAACGCAACCGATTACGTTGATTAAAGAAACATATGTTCTCCCGATTCTTCGACATTCATTTTTTATCTCCGATCGCCAGAGACTTCCCTCGACTGGTACGGTCGATATTCGTATTGTAATCGAACGCAGTCATACTCGAGTCCGAGCGTCGTAGATTGTCGCGGAATCAACGGCGAGCATAATCGCGCCATTAAATCGCCGGTAATAGTTGTTACACGCAAGTTTACGAGGACGTATTCGGAAATGCAAGCCGTTAGTAATAAAAGAAAAACATTTTTCCGCGAGAATGCTCTCGCGTTGGACATCCGTGTTTATAATCATCAATCGTCGACGCTGTGAACACAGTCCTTCTTTAAACGATGCGAGTTGATAATTCTTTCTTAAATGGCAGAGGAAATACGGTATATCGGCGTTAGTGGGTGGAAAACGCTTCGGACGGAACGAGTTTTTTTGCCGAAACGATTCCAAAATCGAATCCGTTCCGCGTTTCTTGTTTCGGTTTCGATGGTCAATCGAGCCGCCTGAACGCAATTATTGTCTCTGTAGTGGTTTCCGCGGAATTGTAAATTAAGGACGAGAGTTTACGAGCACAAGAGCCGATTAAGAACCAGAAACGAGCCTTCGAAAGCAGCTTCCCGCGACTTATTACCGTCTCATCATTGTCGACGAAGTCGTATCGAAGGTCGGTGGGGAATAATCATGCGAGGTCGCGGTGCTCGAGTCCCTCGAGGTACACCCAGTGGAATTCGCTTGTACTTGACATTAAGCTGTAGAGAGAGAGAGAGAGAGAGGGAGGGAGGGGAGGCTGGAAACTGGACGAAAGGTTTTTTACGAACTTGTCGATGGTCGTTTCGTAGAGATCGGTTCGAGTGTCTCCTTCGACTCTCAGTGCTGAGCGATTCACCGAGTCAGTCGGACTCGCTAAAAGAATCAACCGCGGTGTATCGACTCAGGGAACGACGAAGATCGTCGCTTTCGAGTAATTACAAACGGTTCACGGGTCGCGTCAGTGGGAGGAATTCTGTGTAGACGGGTGGAAGTTCGACGAGTTCAAACGCGGAGAACGCTATCGAAGCCACCATGATCGCCAATTCCTGTCCAACTCTTAATTACGTCTTCCAGCACTCGTCCAGAATGCTGTCGGTGAGGCAACAAAATTCCTAAAATAAGGTCTTAACGCGTTCAATCGTAACTACTCAAGTAACTGCTTTGCACACTTGACACGTATAACATCGGTCTGATCGGGTTTGCGATCGCGTAAACACGTGACTTTAAGTATATTTTTCCAGCGTGCGTCTCGATTGCCACCACGACCTCGAATATCGTATGTTCGGTCGAGCGAATGCGCTGAACGCAGAGAAATCTTGTTTTGTTATTGATAGGTTCACGCGAGCCACGATAAACGCTGAGAGGATCAGCCGGGAAATCTGAATTTCAAATTAAAATAGCGTGTACACGGCGATCGGTGGATGAAAAACAATTTGCTCGCACTTCGCGAGAAGATCGCATTCTGAAACGAATCCTCCTCCGATGTACCATCGACGGACCGATGTCAAAAACTGTGCGATCATGTCGCGGCCAAGTTTTTCTTGGTAAATGTCGAGATAGAGCGTGGCGAGGGTCACGGGTCAAGGAAGCTCTCGCGATAAGAGACGATGCGTGAACGATCGAGGACACGTGCGTTCGATAGTTGTTGTTCGGTCGAATTGTTGCAAAAACACATCGGGAGAGCGCGAGTTCGTTCCCCTCGGTCGTACTTTTTTTCTCGATACAAGGTAAACACGTATGTAGATTGCAGATTTATTTCACAAAAATTGGATAAAATTCCCCCTTTATTAGACTGTTGGGGTGTTATCGTCGCGGCTCGAGGAACGTGTTTTCGTCGAAATGGATCTACCGCGCGGTCACGTGGTTTTGTTTATGTTCGTTTACTCGATTCGTCCTTGGAGACGCCGCTGACACCTCGATCTTCTAATCGAGTAAAATCGTTGCGATTTTAATTGGCACGGCCTCGCTTCAATTGACGAATACCCGCGGAAAACCAGAATAAACACGTTTTGTTTGTAAATATGGACCGAAAAGAGCGCGGTTATCTTTCCTGGTGAAAGGGGGATCTCGCGAGTATAATCAACCGTGACCCCTCGATGAACCGCGATTGTCCGCATTGAAATTAATGCTTTACCGACCGCGTACGAGAAAAATAAACACTCGTACTCGTTCGAACCGAGCCTTGTTTACTTTTTTCCGCTTCCAATCAATTATCGAATTTCTCTCCAATTATCGACATAAATTTTCACAAACGAATCAGGCTATCCAGCAAAAGGATATCAATCTTATCTTTCATTATCAATGCTGTTATTGCGGACTACTTAACAATTATTCAGCGTACCATCTCCTCCCGTTTTATTGTATTGGCACATGGCTTACGCGGTTGCGTCATTTCTGCTGTTAATAATTTTACACGACGGTGTTTGTTCGTACGATAAAAGCAAATGAGATCACCGCGCGCAAATGAATAATTAACCATACCGGTAACGCAAAACCTCTTAACGATGTCGTTATACTACTGCCGAAGGATACGGTACATTTAATCGATTCATTCTCCGCGACCGTTCAGCAACGGAGATATTAATAAACGCGTGATCCTTGAATTGCATCTAGGATTTCGTTCATCCTTCTACGGAATTTATTTCTCGATACGTGGAAGTTGCATTATAACCTTTCGATTCAGAACCACGTGAAGCTTTTTTAAATTCCAAACCGTCCAGACTCCGAAAGCCATACGTCATTAGCTTCCATTAAAGTGCGAGGATTCCACAGGGTTGTTGTAGGAAAATCCCACTGCTTCGAAAAGTTCGCGCGTGTGGAATACTCCGGCATTCGCTAATGAGTTACGTAGTTTTCGTAATATTAATGGATGAGATGCAAAGCCGTAACGAAGCAACAGGATGATTCGTAGCTCGTAATCCCGCGGGAGACAGCGTGGAATTGTTATGTCGTTCAGGGCAGGTGCGCGAATGTGATTCACCGCGTGCGCATTTGCATCAATGCATAACAACGCCTCGCGTGAGCGCAACCTATCGCTTAATCCGAGTAGAGAACAGGGTTCGTCGAAAACTTTCCGCCAACTCGCGTAAACTTTCCACTAACTACGGCAAACTTTCTCCGACGAACTGTGACAGAACCTCTCGTATTGTTCTAAAATTGGAACCGCGGATTATCGATACGCTAGGCACGGTTGTATCGAGTTTCCGTTAGAAACGATGAAACTCGAACTGACCCGATAAACAACCTAAATAATTAATCGGAAACATTGATGCACGGGGTACGCATTCTTCTCTGTTTATATATATATATTATTCGTGGTACACGAAGCTTTCGAACAATTGCGAAACAATGTCAACAATTACAACACGACACTTGAATGCATACAGTAGTCTGTGTTGGCTGTGTTAGATTTAGATTTAGGTTTAGAAACCAATGAAATCCCTATAGTTGCAACCAGTACTGTCTTTGGTATATAGAACGTAACATACACGATTGAATAAGATCACCGAGTATCTCATCGAAAGATACTTTGGAAGAATCCTAGTGCAATGGGACTTCCTGCTGATAAAACAATGTTTAACGTTAAATCGATTTTATTGATCGCAAAGGTTTCGTTGTTATTAGTGGTTCGAGAGATTGATGAACTCGGTGATCGATCTCGAGTAGACTCTATCCGGAATATGTTCCCTAGCACTGCTCCGTTTGGACCGCCTTGATAATTTGTTCGTTCGTTCGCAGGTACTGTCTATGAGCGAGGAGCTCAGGCGAGCTTTGTACGCCAACAGTGCCGTCTCCTTGGACAACGACGTGATCGTGCCAGACTTGGTTGGCACTACAGAAATCCTCAGCGACGAGCACAGAGAACAGCTGTGCCGGCACTTACCCGCTAGGGCGGAGGGCTACCTATGGACCCTGGTCTTCAGCACCAGTCAGCACGGATTCAGTCTCAACAGCATGTACAGGAAGATGGCCAAAATAGAGAGTCCTATTCTCCTGGTCATCGAGGACACCGAAGGCAACGTGAGTATCATATCGTCTCGTTTACTCTAGAGACTACGCATTGACCAGGACAGTCCCTGATCCATATATCAATTGGAACCGATTTGGAAAGCCTATAGATTCACCTGGGAGTAATAGGATCAACGGACACGTTAACAAGTTTACCGTTCCCTGACCTACATGAGCGTCGTCTAGACACTCTAGACAGTTCTTACTCGGGAGTCCTTGATTCGTATCCGAATTAGGACAGCTACGAGTGTCCTCGACCCATACTTTGATCGGTATAACTTTGACTTAGGAGACTCGACAGCGAACACGTTGGTTGCGACCGAATAGAGTAGGATCGTTATTGCATCGATTCGGTTCTTCCATTATCGAAGCTATTCGTCTTCAGAATTGGCTACACCCAACCCATCATCCTTTCTATCCGTTGAATGTACCGTTGATTCCACTTTTGCGAGAGCGTCGAGGTGAAGGATGTTCTTTGTTTTCGAATTTCGAGTTCGTGCACCCTCGACGCGATAAAACGTGCAGGAATCGTCACTGTTTCTCTAGCGACAATGGCTACCGATATAATAGCGTGGAGTGTGTGACGCGGCGCTTTGAAAATTACCACGAATTCTGCATTTGAACATTTGTAGTTACACGCGAAAGAGAATTCACCGTTCGAAACTCGGAGATATTGTCGTCTATTTGATCTGGTAGATGAGAGAAACGCACGGTCATGCGATAGAATCATGCTTTGTTCGTTGTAGACGAACGCTTCAAGCACAAACGTCAGTCGATTAATTAATCGTACGTTGTTAGTCAATTGGTTTATTTTCTGTGGTTACAGGTGTTCGGAGCATTGACATCCTGCGCTTTGCACGTTAGCGACCACTTTTACGGAACCGGAGAGTCCCTCCTCTTCAGGTTTACGCCCAGGTTCCAAGCCTTCAACTGGACCGGCGATAACTTGTACTTCATCAAAGGCAACAATGAGAGTCTTGCCATAGGCGCTGGAGAGTGAGTATCGTTCTTGTACAAACAGCTCGTGTACCCGCGTTGTCGTTAATGGAATACGTGTCTTTTTTCCAGTGGCAAATTTGGACTATGGTTGGACGGTGATCTGTACCAAGGCAGAACGCAATCTTGCAGCACGTACGGAAACGAGCCGCTGGCACCGCGCGAGGATTTCGTAGTGAAAACACTGGAATGTTGGGCGTTTATATAGGATACGGCCTCCTCGTACACGTTGTCCAGGACTACTCCCTCGCCGCAGCCTAATTTGACCTGAACTCGATAGTCCCGTGAAGGTTTATCGTACCCAGGAGAGATCACAGGAAGACTACAATTTCTAAGAGACATTACCAGAGGAGATTAATTCGATTAACGAGTTTACCTACCTACCGGCTGACTCGATCCACTACTGATACATTCTAACGGACCGAGGAACAGGGAACTGTCAGTGTATAGAGACGAATGGAAGAGTTGTGATTCTGTTCGATAAACGAATCCCCGAAAAGGAAGGGGAACGCTTGAAGATGAAGAAAACAATGGCGACGATGTGATGTTGCAACGTCAAGCCAGAACCTTGACCCACGGACTATTATATAATTATCGATTATCGTTTAGCTGTCCTATTTGTTTTTCTATTTTAAGTTGGCGTATTTATTTTATTTTTTTATATATATATATACACACACACACACGCATATAAACGCGTTTCCGTTGAATGAGTCGTTTAGAAATTTGATTTAAAGATTGCGTGTCGTTTCAAGATTATTAAAAGGATCGACGACGACGATCGTGTATAAAGTGTATTCGTTGGGCCCGAAGGTCGTCGTTTCGAACTAGTCGCGTGAATCACGATCGTCGACGATCGGTGTGATCGCAAACAAAACTGAGAGAATGTGTAAGCGTGAATGGATCGGACGAGCTTGATAGAACGACGATGAAAGAGAGATGTGATAAGTATGCGGTAATTAGGAAATTATGTTCAGAATCGGGATGATGATGATAACTACGAAGATGATAGAAAAATAAAACACGACACCATGAGAAATGTTTAAGCTAACCGTTTGTTGATGTGTAGATAATTGTAGATAGTCAATGTAAATATATGTATTACCAATCGTGTTAACGGTACAGTTAACTTTACAGGAGCAGCATATTTCGAAGAAAAAAACATAAAACGTTGCTAAAATACCACCTGTGTAGCTCGTCTCACGTATATCCTAAAAGGACACACGCCGGCTACATATACACCGTGTACACAATTATACAGATACAAGCAAAACACTGAATGATACTCTGGAAGCGTGATCGCAGAGCCTGATGTAAACGATCCAAGATCTGAGAACAAGTAAGCTTTAGACAAAAAATAGAGTTCGTACTGATCTTTTACGCTGTTACGTGAACAAAGAGCAGACCGTGTAAGAATTTGCGATTAAACTGTCAGCGATGGCTGATATTCTTTGATAAACGGTAACAAACGTGCTTCTCGAGTCTCGAGTGACCACAACGAACACACACGCCTGTGCCTCGCTTCGCTCTCTTTCTCTCCCTACGCTAGAACACGGTACAATCCCAGCTGTAGAAGTTTTATGTGTAATCAGAGCCGAGTGAAAGCACAGCCACTTCTCTTTTTTTGTAGATGAATGAACCCTCTATGGGATTTGTGCTCGATGTATTCTTATATTTTGTTTCAGTATTAATTAATTGATGGACGGATAAATAAGGAAGAAATCATTTCTCGCGTAAAGAGAAAAAGCAATTCCTTTCTGTTTTCTATATCGTGCAATGATACATTTCACTCGGTTCTGACTACCGCGATAAAACGACTAATTCACACACGACCACGAGACTGTTCACGAGCTTATAGTCTCTATATTGTATTAGGATCAATTGATTGTGTCACCCACCGTTTCTACCGCTTTGTAAACACAAATTTCCGTTGTTGAACGTAAAGGGAGTAGCCTAGCGTCGAGGGATTGTACACTTGTTTAGTAGAACGATCGCTACCTAGGAAAAGAAGTTTTGATAATCGATTTTATAAATTGATTTTTCCCTTGAGAACGATTTTCTAATGGCTCCACAACGAGATGTTACGTCGAGAAGAAAAAAAAAACGAAAGATGAACGCCCTTTTATACCGTAGCAAATATACCGTTGACATTCCTTCCATTTTACTAGGAACAGTTTCTAACTTGTGTCGTTTCTACGATTTTCGATCTTCGGTATTTCTAGAGCTGCTTTTTTTTTTAAATTTGTGACGTTAATCAAAAATTTGTGCGTTCACGAAATCGATATTAACTGGGGTAACGTTTGAAAAAAAAAAAGCAGCGCAATAATACGGGCGACGGTTTGAAGAATTACTAAGACTGTGAAATCGACCGAGAGAATCGTAGATTTTAACGAGACAAGTGTATCCGGTGCACTGGTTACGAAACGCACTCACAAAAAATAAAAATACGAAAAAGAAACATTGTCGGATAGTAGCAAAATTCCATGGAGCACGGTTTCAAACAGAAAAAGAAAAAGAGTGAAGGAAAGCACAAAATGTATTTAAACGTAGCTTACTACCGGCTTGTTTAGATTAGTTTCGAGTACGTTCATACACCGAATGCGGCGCGTATCGATCGTAGCGTTGTCTCTGGCTTTAAATTAGGCGTTTAGGCGTACTCTTGTGATACTAACGTGGTAAAGAAACTTCTAACAAACGTATCGAGTCGCTTCTAACACGTGTCACTCGGTAACGGTGCTTATCCTTTCGCGGTAGAACGGTTCAACACAAACTGAGTCGTGGAATCTCGATTGAAAAAGACAAGACAATACAAATTCGAATAAAAAAGGGATAGAAAAGCGAAGTGCTTGACCGTGGCGATTTTATTTTCTTTTCCGTTTTTGAGAAATGGATTCGCAATCCTCGCCTTCGTGCTGATGATCACGGTATAAATGTATATTATAACGAAATAAAAAAAAAAAAATTATGTGTGTCTGATAAAACACTTTTTCGTTTGGTTTTTTGTTTTTGTTTATGTTCTCTTTTGTGTTTACCGCGATTATCTTCCAAAGTTTTAGAAATGCGATCTCTTTACGTCTGTGAGCGCTGTATCACGAATTCTACGAACTCGTTGTCGATGGAAATATCGAGAGAGGTTTTCTTTTAACTGTAAATATCGTGACAATGTATAGTGTCGTCGTACTCTCGTCAACTGGCTGGAACGGTTCTTTTTCTTCTTCTGAATGAAGCGTATTCCATACCAAAACGTAGGAACATTTCCAGCACACTAGGTGTCATCTAATCTAAAATATATGCAACTGCCTCCACAAAGAAATTGTAGACGTATATTAAGCGTGTCATACGAAATCGGTAAGAGATTTTAATCGTAACTAACGACGATACATTTTCCTGTACGATCAATTGCGACATATTATGCGCGAGCTCGAACGCTGCACGTTACCTGACGATCTTCGACGCTCCGATTTGCAATGGCAAGACCGTTGTACGAATGAATTTGTCTTGCCAAGCGTTTCGCGAGACGCTGCAAAGGTTTTGAGCAGCCAAGATCGATGACACTTTCCAATGTACGTATCGAACTATGCGAAGATGATTCTCCAAACTGTTGAAGGATGGTAACCTTTTGCTGTCAGACTTCCTTATCGGTTA
Source organism: Hylaeus anthracinus (assembly GCF_026225885.1). Classification (NCBI taxonomy): domain Eukaryota; kingdom Metazoa; phylum Arthropoda; class Insecta; order Hymenoptera; family Colletidae; genus Hylaeus; species Hylaeus anthracinus. Next base: position 23,728 of record NW_026534394.1, read on the forward strand.
ATCGAAGCAATACTTTTGTTTTACGTTATTTCGTCTAACCATATCTTTCCGATAACATATCTAATCTTCGAGCATTTAAAGTCATTAAAAACTAGAAATTTCTGTTCACCGGTAACAGTTCGTATAGATCAAGTGTATTTCGTTGTAAATACACAATACAGATACTACAGTGGTATCGATGAACCTGACAGTCAAGGGATTCGAATCGTCGATGACCCATTTCTAACAGAGAATCAATTGCTCCTCGATTGTGAAAAAGGAAAATTGTAGTACGCTCATCTATCTTGGACAAGTTGGAATTAGTTATCCGTTAAACATAGAAACAATCAATATAAGCGTATAGCTTTCAGCGTTCGTGTACGAAATGTAGTAGGAGTTAGAGGAAGTAAGAATCTCTGCTAAAAGCAAAGTAAGCTCACGCGAAAAAAAATTAATGTAATCGCAAAGTATATGTATATTCATAGTTACTTAGTGGACGTTAACGTACTAACACAAAAAAAAAAAAATGAAAAAAAAAACAATGAACGTAAAATAACGACGAAGACAAAGAAACAAATTACACGTCGAGGCGAAGACCTTTGGTATACACATTGTCAATTAGATTCAGACTGATCGCAGGGATTGAACACGCATAAAGAAAAACTCGATGTTCTTCAGTGTTTAGCTAGATATTGTTGTCGTCGTTGTTAATAATCACGAATTAATAAGACACGATTACATGTCTCGATATGACATAACGCGGAAAAAAGGAATCTGTCAAAGTGTTCGAACGCAAAAGACAAGAGAATCGGTGCGTTAGATACTTGGAAGAATCGAAGATTCGCGTTATGTCGTTCAATTATAGTCTGTTGTACACATATAGACAGCTACTCGTACCAACAACAAAATTCCTTAGAAATGTAGAGAAGAGTCGTTCTCGCCGTTTCTAATTTTTTGTTAAAATATTTGCTTCTCACTTTCGATTTACTTGATTAACCGTAACCGATAATTCTAGGGCCTGCATGGGAGCGTCAATTACAATTTCTTTCAAAATTTTATAAAATTATATTTTCAATTTTAACATTCTATTCGTTATATTCCGCGTGCTCTATTGTTCGTGTTGCGCTATTTAATGTAAATATCGCGCACGGTTCATTTAGGATTCTTTTAATTGAGAGAACGAACCAATACACACGTAGATCTATCGCCGTGTTCCACTTGCAAACACGAAATACGTACAAGACTCGAATCTTTCCTGCGTAATCCGCGAAACGATATTCTAAACACATTTTTTACACTATCGGCATCGTTTCGACCGAGGCACGATCAACTCATCCTCGCGTTTTCTCCAGAGTATATCGTTTCTTTTCAATCTTGAACACTTCGCGCTCGTCGAGCGATCTTTTACGTTCAACACAGACTCATTCCTACCACGTTGCATCGATGTACGATCACGTATCAGCCAATGAAATCAATCGTTACCATCGATCGCGAAACCTGTTCTCCGATCACCGAATTTTTACATCGCTAGGCCCGAACTATGGTCGTCAGAGTAATTGTAACGAAACGCGGTTTGAATATCAGAAACGAAAATGTAAAAAGAAAAGACAAATCGAATTCATCTGACTCACTCGTTCCATTTTTTTTTTTTTTTTCGAGGGGAAAAGCGACGTTGTCGAAAGATAAACATATCCACCGTGTTGGCGTAATCTGAACATTCTAGTTTCGCGGCCTGTCGTGAGAAATCATCGGGGGGGAAGGGGGGAGGGGGGGGGGCCGCCACATCTAGAACAAACGGAAATGACAGGGAATTAAAAGAAGGGGTCCGGAGCGGTGAGGGGAAGGACAAGGACCCCTCGATAACACATACACACACAACTCTCTGGACCAATGAATTTTACACTACTAATTGTACTGTCGCCTAAATCGCCACTATGCGTGGAAGTAATTCTCTCCCCGTCTCTGGATCCTGAAAGATTAGGGCGCATCGGCTACCAATCGACTAATCATTGTTCCCGCGTTCACGAGCAACAAAAGTAACCCACAAAAACAACAACACGCTGTGTGTCTATCATAATCGTATATTAGCCAACTGTATACCGTGTATGTTGAATTAATCGTACGACGAGCCACTAGAGGTACGAAGGGAGCACGTTCGCGTCGATCTCTTTCTTCATAATCGAATATTGTCTCTGATCCAAGTATACGTTTGAAATAAGATTTGAAGTTACTTCGTTCAAGACAAAGTTAACTTGTAACAATTGATTCGCCAAGGAGATTTTAGTTCCCGTAGTATCGTCGTTGTTTCTCAGTGAAGAATTGTCGCAGATAAAGAATAATGTATATTTTTGCAAACCGTTGTTGCTCGTTTCGTCGAGTATCGCGAGATCGTGCTCGCGAACGTGTCCCTTTTTGAACAAAGTCGCGTGTAAAATGATAAAAGGGAGATACGAGTTGTTTCGCTCCAAATAGGAGCGAGGATGTGTGTGCACGTATGCATGTATATAACGCATATATATATTCAATACACACAGTGCAGGCGGTATGTATGTATGTGTGTATATACCACACACGTGTACATTGCGTATACATATTATACATAATTTAGCGTCGCAACGTGCATACACAGCGGAGACCCGTAGGCGCGAAGGAGGCCACTATACATATATACATAAAAAATATACATATACATATTATAAATATATACATACGAAATTGTAATGTTGTAAAGCTGCGAGTAAAGAAGTGTTACGACTGCTAACGGCGGCACAGAGTTACTAAATGAAAAAAAGAACACCCGATAGGGATGTAGGAGAAAGAAAGGGATTTATTTTTTTGCCAAGAAATGAACGTTTCGCGGTGGGAAGAGAACGGATATATCGGTAAACCAATGGAGTATTTTGCGTATGTCGTACAAGAGGTGCGAGTACTCTGCTGCATGTTCCGTGCGTACGTTATAACGACGTCATAGTCAATCTGTTCCGTTTAAGCAAACACCGCGGATCACTTTGGATGCGTGTGCGCGTACGTACGCCTGAGAATTGTGATACGTGTGCCGCGCGCACACGCATATACGTATACAAAGAAGAATATACAAAAGATATTCAATAAAACGCCAATATTGTGAAGTACATCTACTGTATATCATTCTCCTCTACTCCCCTTTCGTGTTCTTTCTTCTATGTAGTACTAATTAAATTTTCTAAAACAGCGACATCATATACAGCTTCGTGGAAATTCTCCTTCATTTCCTAAAAACTTCCTGTTAACTTCCTCTCATTTCTGTGACGTGTCCCTATTAATTTCCCATTACTTCCTGGCACATTTCCCTTCAATTTCCATCAATTTCATGCTACATTTCCCTACAATTTCCCTTCGTTTCCTGCCACATTTCCATTTAATTTTCCTTCACATCCCGGCAACATTTCCCGTTAATTTTTCTCCATTTCATGGTACATTTCCCTTTAATTTCCCTTCCATCCCTGGTACAATATTTCCGCTTTCCATGTGATCCTGATCCACAAGGTAAGTTGACCTCTTCAGATATCACAGGTTCTTTCTCCTGATACCAACAGGTATCAGGAGTTCATTTCCCTTTACTTCCTGGTACATTTCCCTATAATTTCGCCTCGTATCTGTGATATTTCCTGGTTTAACAATGTTCCAACTGCTCCGCTCCAAACTTTAACAATATTGCAAATCGCTCGGCTCAGCAATTCAACAATGTTGCAAATCGCTTCTCTCGAAACTTCAACAATGTTGCAAATCGCTCGGCTCAGAAATTCAACAATGTTGCAAATCGCTCGGCTCAGCAATTCAACAATGTTGCAAATCGCTCGGCTCAGCACTTCAACAATGTTGCAAAAGTCGGGTCGATTTTTCGGATTTTGTCACATTTTGCCGAACTTCTGGGTTGCAACTTTGTTGGAATTTCCAGCGGTGCAATTTCGAAAATTTGCTACATAGTTGCAAATCGCCCACCACATAATTCAACAATTCCGCAATTTCAACAATGTTGCAAATCGCTTCTCTCGAAACTTCAACAATGTTGCAAATCCCCCCGCTCAAAATTGTGATGGGAAATGTCGGATTTTTACTCCTGGTATCAGGAGCACATGATACGCGAAGAGGTGGCACGAGGAATTT
>NW_026534395.1:0-34467 GCF_026225885.1 Hylaeus anthracinus
GCACGAGGAATTTAAGATACGTATCAAATTCTGGCCAAATCTTACTTTTGGTATCAGGAGCACATGATATGCGAGGAGGTGGCTTGAGGAATATCTGGCCAGAATTAGATGTGTTCCTGATATCAAAATGTTAAATCGTGTTAGGAGGTGTTTAAATGAGAACGAAAATTTAATTGCCATCCAGAAGGCACGAGTGTGCCCCTACTAGATAGCAACCGACGTTGGCAAATTTGTACGCCCAATTGCTCTATCGTAGGAGCACAAATGCCCCTGGTATGCGGCAACCGATATTAGCCTGCTTGTCGTTTCGGTTGTCATCTCGTAGGCGCTGAGGTGCTCCTGTTGTGTGGCCACCGTTGGTAGCATGTTTGTCAGTTCGGTTGTCATCTTAAAGGCGCACATATTCGATTGCATAACGTCTATGCTGGATGAAACGATAATTGAAAAACTGATTGCATTTGTAATTGTATTAATTACTACTTTCTTTTTTATTAAAAATCATAATCGAATAATACGTTAAGAATTTTATTATAGAAAATATATCTTTATTAATACTTTCGGTATTTGAGTTTTGTTTTGACTAGTACAGTTGGGGAAAGAACCATATTGTGTACCGTGGCGTGATGTAAATAGTCGTTATACTTGTCGCACGTTGGTGCGTTCTCTCTCGCGCTCACGCAAATATGTCTACTCTAGTCGTACAAAATATTCATAATTGATTTCTATCAATTTACTTTCAATAGAATAACTATTCTTTAATGTAAATCTGTAAATAAGTTTCGTGGCTCTGTTTTCGATCAAATACTTTCACAGATTATTGATTATGTTCAATAATTATTAATGTGTATATTAAATTGCTAATAAAGAGTTTAAAACAAACTTACCGTGTCACAATTGCCTTTAATTCATTTTCCGACTCCTTATTTTAATTCTAATGACAAGTTACCGATGATATCGTTAAAATTAACTTTACAACAAGCAAACATTGATATATTAGAAAGACCATTTATTTATTTATCATAACTGATTCTCTCGCAATAATATTCGTCTGTACCAGCATCGTATTACAGGTAAAGACCGGCAATAACGATGGTGAAGTGCCGAGAATAAAAATACAGACGATGGTAAAAATAATAAAATTAGTATGCCGTTACACTGATTGCATCGATAAGTAATAATAAAAATACACAATTAGCATACTCATTTTGTTCTTTGTTTGCGTGCAAAGAACGATAATCGTGATACATGTATGATAGTAACAACTGATAATTGGTTTGGCTTTGTTAAAAACTATTAAAAAACAGTAACAACAACGACGAGAACCGCGATCAACGGATTTTCATCGCACACGACTCGTCGCAAGCGCGCAGCATTTGCTCGTCAAAGCATAATCAACGAGCGCTACGCGTTCTTATAGCAATTCAATTTTTTATTTACAATTTCCATTCGATATCTCTTCCACGGTGACATTGATTATCCTCTATACTTCTTCATACAATGGAGAAATACAAAAATGTATCAATGCGATAAAAAACACGTTCGCGTGATTAAAAATGCACTCGTCCCACGCGGCCGAATTATTATCTTCAGACGAAGAACTATGCTCTGTTTTACGCGAATTGAATGTTTTTAACTGAAAATATTGGTCGCCTTGCATAAATGAAACATTACAATTTTGTTTTTCATCATTTGCATTTCAATTCACTTCTAAAAGATAACACGAGTTGAAACGCTGAGGTATAAGAAGATATTTTTCCTCGATTTATTTTCACAAGACTACCCATGATTTTTAATGAACAATCTCTCCAGCTCAAACGACAGCATCGTAATATAATTAATAAAATTGAATTCTATATCATGATCATTGTCTGTGCGATAAGCAGGACCGTTCCTTCGCGCCGAACAACCTAACAGCTAGCTTTCTAAAAATGCATTGGCACTTTTTCGTTTAAAAAGACCCCTCGATCGCTGGACCCACGGGTCGAAACGACACGCGGCACGATTACAGGTGAAAAAATATGGATATCTCTGAACAGCACGCGAAATCGCCGATCTACCACGAGTCGTCCCGACGCGCATCGCTCTATCGTTTAACCATCTCGGTGCTAAGAACATTTCGTTGAACACGCTTGCTGAACTCTGGTAACGTGTCCCAAAGTTCACCTTGATATTAACTGAATCTCTAAGTCTTACTTTTGAGTAAAGTAATCCAACTAGCTTCTTCGATGGTTCAAAGTCTGACAAACTTTGCATTCTGCTTCTGCTAAAACTAATCAAAGACCGTAGTACTCCTCCTTGAATTGTTCCTTTGAAATATATATATATATATGTTAAACAGAATTAAAGAAATTTTTACTGTTACAAGATTTTCAAATCGATATTGGTACAAATTATGTATCAAGCGATATATAAATTTTACTGATGAATGTTATCTGAATCCTGAAGAACCCGTTTCAGTTAATATCAACAATTATGAACCATGTCATGAAGGCCTCTTAAGGTTTACATTGATAGACTTAATCGCTAATTACAGAATACAGCACCGAAAGGGTTAAATTCTCGCAATCTACACCGATCCGGATATTGCATTGTCTACTCTAATCCCTATCGAATCAGCGACGAACCGTTGTGTTGTTTCGCATCGAACGCTATTGCTTAGACGAGATTCCGATCCAGCAGAGACCCGAAGAGGTCTGGCTGTACTTGCAGCAATCCGCTGGTCGACAAGGTCGGGTCATAGTCGAAGTTCTCGAAAGACATCGTTGTCGAAGAGGGCGAGGCGAGTGATCCCCCTTCGTTGATGAATGTTCCAGGCAGTAGGTGTTTCTTCACGTCTGGGCTGAGCTCATAGGACGCGGTGGATCCACCTGAACGGGGACATTGAGGCACCATTTGGTTCTCCAGGTTCACAGAAAGTGGCGAAGTCAGACCCTTTGGAAGCGACGTGGGAACGTTGCGCGACTCCATCAGGTTCTCCTGAAAAAAGCAATAGCTATGGTTAGCATGTAATGGGAATATTGGGATCTACTTTGTTATCCCTCTTTCCGGACCTCAACCCTCCAGAACTTGCATTGGCATAGTTCTAATTGTCCAGTAAAAATATTTAATATTCATTTATTGAAACGACTGTTTGCAGCTAACTCTGTACCTTCAGATGCTGCGTTTCGTGTGAAAGACTAGGAAGATGGGAGACATTTGTAAATGCAAATAATATTAATTCAAACTGCGTTATATTCTTCTAGTATACATAGAAGTAAACTACGTTTACCCACTCGAGGGATGAAATCGATCCTAATCAGGCTCTAGTTAATCGAATTTACTACAGAATTATCATCAATGATACTGTCTGGTATACTGGGAAAAGATTTATAACCCGAGGATCGTAACTATCTCTAAGAAAAAAAGATACACGCTACTAGTTTATTTGAACGAATAATACAAAAAACTGTACTTTCTTGGTTTCGTGATATTTACGACTAGGAATAAGAGCTAATCGATACGATATCTATCGATGTAATCGCATCATAACCTATAAAGTATAAAAAAAACTGAACTGTTTCGATCCGATCGCTCTTTTTATCATCGAAAATTCTTTTGCAACCGCGTAAGCGCATTTTGCTTCGGGTATCAGTTAACTTTATTTCAGTTAATGTTCGAGTTAACATTGCAAACAATTTTCGAAACTTAATCTCTTGATCTCGAGCGATGAGACTCGATGGAATGCGAACAACGGAGCAGTAGGGATGAGAAAGGAGGAAACGAAACGCAGCAGTTTAGATGATTCGATGTTCAATGTTCAATGTATTTTTTTTTTTTTTTCTTTTCTTCTGACAATCTTCAGTCAACAATTCCATATACTTTGCAAGTAGAATACATAACGTGACTTTAAGACGGAGCGGACACGGTCGAACGTACTACGATACTCGCCCACGGACGCTCGTGTTCCCTGAAAACTCTCGATTCTTGATCATTCTCCGTGTCGAATCGCAACGGGCGATCATACTTGGACTACCCGTAATAGTTTCACAATCGGTACGCCTAGAAACATCGGTAAGAATCTGGTCTGCTTGAAATATACAAAGCTGTGCCTTCTCGAGATCCAACGACCGCTCCGCGTGTGTTCCATCGCCATTCCCTCGCGTGGGTCACCACGAAGAAACCCTCTCGTCCCCAACAGGACGCAACGCCTTCTCGTAAACCTCCATCGACTCTACACGGAGCGCATAAATCGACTGCAACCCTCACGACGCGACTCGATGAAGCTCTCCGTGCTTTGTACAATTAACACATTTAAAAAAAAAAAAAAAAAGAAAAAAAAGAAAACAAAATAAGAAGATGAATATCTGCTCGAAGTTTACAATCGATGCCACCTCGACTTCGGGGATCTACGGATCGGTGAGAAAAGTCAATACATCTATATCTTCCTCTTTCGGATCTCGTACGCTGAACGCGCTCGCGCGATCTACGGAATTAGCCAACCAACAATACGTTTCTGGACAGTATAGAAGACAATTGGAGTAAACGCGAGAGTGAACCGCACGCGTTCACGTGCTCGCGATGCTCCTGGAGGGTTTCGGTTTCGCGAAGCAAACGTATCCCGCACTCACGTCGCAGCCGGACACCAGGAGATTCATTAGCACGCTGTTGCAGCTCGCAGTAGCCTGACGCAGAGATTTTCGACTCGCGTCCTCGCCCCCGCCCTCGCTTCCGCCGCCACCGTCACCGCCACCGCCGCTATCCCCTTCCCCCTCGTCGACGACCTCTAACTCGGCCGACATCCGATTATTGCTCTGTCCGTGATTGCTCATAGCGTTCCCGAACGAGTCGACCGGGTAACCATTGTTCCGTTGAATCGATTGCTGGGACACGAGACGACGCAGCAGCTGGCTGCTGCCACCGATACTTGTCGATTTCCTCGTGGACGATTGTTGTTTGCTCTGCAAGTGATCCTCCAAAATCAGGGGATCGATCTTCGTCGACTCGTCACACTTGATGCGCTTGTTCTCGCGCACAGTGTCCATCGAGACAGTGTGTATGCGCTTGGTGGGTCTGTCCAGCTTGGAGGGCCAGTGGCTGGTGTCTAGGCTCGTATCTGAAGAGGACGATAACGATCAATAAGGTTTGCACATAGCCTTGAACCAACGTTCTCGCGTTTAACGTCCAAAATTAAGACGCGTCACTTTGATATACCGTGAATTAGAAATAATTATGTATATGTAAGTGCATGATGTACTAGTCCGTTACGTGAGCGAGAACGTGGGTTTGGATAGAGGCTAGACGACCCCCCCACGAGACTCACTTTTTCTGGGAATTTGGCCAAGAACTTGAACTGGATTGACCAGCCCGCCTCCATGGTCGCTGAACTTTTTGGAGACGACCTGGTGGTCTGTCTTTAACAGTTGCGCTAAACTCGAGTCGGACGGTCGCTGGTCTTTCTCGTCTATAATCCTGAGGAAGCAGAGAAACAGGTTAATAGCTGGGAGCGTTTAGACAGGACCTAAGGTGTACGTGATACGCAAAATACGTAGAGTAAAGATAACGATATTAAGAAAAATATACAACGTAAGACAAGTACATGATTATACTAATAAAAACGAGACATAATGATGGTGGACTCGTACCATTTAGAGCAATTTTTGTCTGTGGTATGCGGTGGACTCCACATCACCATGTCGTCGCTGATGAGCAGGTCCAGTGCCTCGTCCTGGTCCGACATTGGGATGTACGGGGCTCTCAACGCTAACTCGTCGTCTGCGATGCTGTCGCTGAGACCCAACATTAACATTTCATCCTCTGACAGCCCCTCAGCCCCGCTGCCACCCGTTGGGCTGCCTAGCGAATCTATACTTCGTTCGGGGCTCTGCAACAGAATTATACAATTAGGCAGGTGTTTAGAGAATGCCACGTTTGTAGATAGAGAGAATCATCTAGTATCGATTGAAAAGATACTTGATAGAAGGAATATAGCGAGGCACTCGAGGCTACCTTTAAAAATACAAATCATCTCACACGCGATGCTCTTTGACGCGCGCAAGCATTATCAAGCGTTGCTCAGCGTCCGAAAGACCTACAATCGTCTTCATCCTTAAGAAGACATTCAACCTCGCCACGAGCTATACTCTTTCCGTCAACTCTACAAGCTAAGTAACGCCAAACGGTCGACTTACTTGACGGTATTTAGCGAAGGAAGGCGAAACAGAGCTGGGGTCGATGCTGCAAGGACTTCCTGGCGAATCCCCGTACATGAAGGGATCGCTGTCGGCCAGCGACTCCCCCAGGCTCTTGTCCCTCGAGCTGTCGCCCAAATCGGCGTCCTTCAGAGGGTCACCGAAATCCGTGGAGCGCAATTCCGACGGCAGAGCGCTACCAGGGCTCAACAGGGGACAATAATTCTCGTTGCTGAGAATAAACTCGTCCAGCATGTCGGTGAGGAACGGCGTGTCCTCCAGGGGGACGCAGACGTCGCCAGGTGTCGGCGCGAGATGCGTCAAGTCCTCTGGTTCGTCCTTCAACACTGTAACAAAGCGTCGTTGAGAAATTCGATCGAGCTACGCGCAGAGACCGGTTTACTTCCGGGGCGATAAATAACGCGTGTCAGTCTCCCGCGCTTGCAACCGCGGCCTGTCGAGATTTATTACTGATCATGTCTGACGCGAGTGCTCCTCTCCCCTGCCCCAACCTCCCCTGGTACCGTGCCCCTTGTTGCTGTTATCGTCGTTGCAACATTCACTAGAGCTGATTAACGAAACTTGGCTTGATTGAACAGTTGGCGAGAAGGAAGGTGCGATGGAGGTTTCGCGGAGTGTGGAAGCATTGTGTTTGTGGATCATAGGGTCATGAGTTTCTCGAATTAAAAAGGATTAAAATAAAGAAAGGAAACCGTTCTCCGAAGCAATCAAATGCTTAGAAGTCAACGCTTTGCACCCCAGATGACCTTGTTTTAGTATATCAGTAACTTTAGTATAGGATCCCTAAGTTTTAAAGGTATCGTGCATCCAGCTGTAGGAGCCTTTGGAGTGCAAAGGGTGAAACAATGAGACTCGGGAGAGAAAGATACCCACTCGTAAGGCCAGGGTGATCTTCGCTGAAAGTCAAGAAACCCTTGTTCATGTCCTCGGTACGAGGCGCGAAGGTGCTCGCTGTTGTGGTCTGCGGCGGTGGTCGGCAAGCGGTGATCTGTTCCTGTTGTTGTTGCTGTTGCTGCGCAGATATGGGGGCAAACAGGTGTCTGGTGACCGCCTGCGGCCTGTCTCGACGAACCGTGGCCTCTGGATCGTATTCCACCGCGGGCTTGCCCTAAAAACACGACAGAATCGTTCCAGTAAACAGTTGGACTCTTGGTTGGTGGTGATTTAAGCTTCCAGGTGTTAGACTAGGGGTCACGGGTGGCACAGTGATCGGTGATGAGGCTAGGAAGCTTGCACCCAGATGGTTCGGTGGGTATCAACAGTGTCGGAGGCAAGATATTGAGGATTCCCACAATCTTAATCTCAACTCTATGGTTGGTACCCACCTCGCTCTTACAGTTGCAAGCCATGTCCTAAACACTCATTTCTAATACCTACAACGTATCAAGTAACACCCTGACCACTGAAGAAGTTAGAAAGCTCACACCCAGAAGCCTCGATTAGTATCAGCAAAGCTTAACCTCGAGAGGCCAACTCCACAGAGTGCAGAAGGAAGTAACCTACCTGGAAGATAAACGGAAGACGCGCAGGCGTTTGCCGCTTTCGTTTCGGCTCCTCGTTTTCCTTGAGGGACTCCTCGAGCGAGTCCTTGAGAGCTTGCACACCGACGAAGGATTTGTCTGTGTCGTGGATCGGTCTCGGGAAGGTGTTATCCTTCCGCGAGCCGTCCTGAAGCCGACCCGGCTCCTTTTCGGCCTTCTGGCCCGCCAAGCGAAACGTGGATGTCGTCACGGCCAAGGGTTTCGCTCGCTTGAACGGAGGGCTGCTCGACTCCTCTTCCGCGCGCGTCGAAGCGTATTCCTTGTCTACCGGGTCTTCGATGACCTCTTCGAGGTCGGTCTCCACCTGCACCTGGAGTTGCAGCTTCGTAAGCGGAACAGTCTCGCTGGTAGAGACCAGCTTCTCGGGCTTCACGAGGCTCTGCTGCTCGGTGTCACGTGCTGCGAGCTGACGCGCGCTATACACTTCATCCTCGTGCTCCACGCCGCTGCAATCAGAAATCCTACCTGGTGCAAACCAACTGGTGACGCGTCGCGAGATAACGGGCCGAGGTATCAAGGCCTCCGCTACCGGTAGCACGTGGGGCGCGAGTGAGAGTTTTTAGAGCGTCGAAAGTAAAGGCGTAGTTCGCGGTTCGATCGACCAAGGTGAGATGTAGAACCGAGACGGAGCATGAGGTTTAATATCGAGAAGGATTCGGGGGAATCTAAGAGCCCTTGTTAATGTTCCTGAATTTGAAAATAAAAGTGGTGCGCACGAGTTGAATAGATTATTGACAGAGAGAGGTTGGTAGATTCAGAGTGCGATCGAGTCGAAGCTTGGCGAGATATACACAGCCCATAAATCGAGAATAAAAATTGTACGGATGGAGATGAAGACGGAACTCCAGACTTATTATTATTCTCAATTTGTGGGGTCGATGTTTGAAAAACTAATATACATGTCGAATCGAGTAACCTCCTACTTTTCGAAGTCGGTTAAAAATTGTACGAATGGAGATAAAGAAAGGAACTCGAGACTTGTCCAAACATCGCCCAGCTTTAGTTTCCTCTAGAATCTCTAGATCAATAATCCTCTCGTCGTTCGATTTAAACACTTCGCGCCACTAAAAACTCGACACCAAAATCATCTTCCCAACGACCACCTGTACCTATCCCAACAACCACCTGTGTGTAAATCGGCCTTTTATCCGTGTTTACGAATCGTGGATCCTCGATCGAGCGACGACGGACGCGTTAAATCGTCGAAAGAGGTGGGATCTCGATTAGATCGCGCGATGCGAGATCGTGGGAGCCGCGATCGCGCGAACACGTGCAACGTACGAAACGATACTGGCGTCGGTGGCGATCTCGGAGCGCGAATCGGCGAGCATCTTCCACGGCCTAGTTCAGCGGTTGGTACGGGCGCACTGGTCGCTGCTCCCCCCGTGCAATCGGTTCCGTTCGGGTCCTGACCCTCGTACGAGACACCGAACCACATGGCCGCGGCTTCTAGCTGGCCAGTTCCTCTTACGTAACGATTGCGTTTCAGCGTCGCGAGCCTCGAACGAGATTCGCGACGGGAACGGATAGTCGATCGCTCGGGGAACCAGGGACGCGAGAATTGCTGGATCAAGAACTATGGATCGGACGGCTGCATAAAAAGAATATTAGTAGAGTCGGTAGTTCGTTTATCTGGACCGGCGACGGTACTTGGCCACGACACTACTCGGTTGTTTCGACACTTTCGTGAGGTCTTGTTTTATCTGAATTTGGCTCGGGCAACGTGTCGCTTATGGGAGAACTCGCTTATTCGTCAACTCCACTCGTATGAACTATCCAGAGCCTGGTTGACCATGGATCGATTGGGATAAAGCGAGTTCCACGGTATGTGGAAATTGCTTTAAGATATTTTGCACAGGTAAAGTTTCGAGAAACCAAACTCTCGGGAAAGGAGTTTGTGAATTTTTCTGGGGCAAACGGAGAATTTCCCGAGGAACGTTCCTTAACGAATGTGTTGCGATCTTAGTATTTAGAAGTACGTTAAATTAAGAAAGTTGCGTTGTAGTATTTTTCACGTCAATATTCCGTCCGCGGCGAGCGCTCTATCTCAAAGCTGGGTTATCTGAAATTCAAAACACAAGTACGCTTGAATAATATATTAAATTATCTATAATGCTATCGGGAGCTTTTTTTCTTTTTCTTATTTTAATTTGGACAATTATTAGGGGTAGATTTGAATCGTTGCAAAATCATTTTCCCGAAGATATAGCTCGATAGCGGTTAGATAATTTAATGTATTATTAAAAAAAAAAATGCTTGCTTTTTTTAATGCCTGATAACCCAAGTAACGTTATAATGTTGAACTCATTAATGGAGCGTTCTGAATACAAATTTAGAATAATGAACAAGTCCCGATTAATAGTTACAAGATTAATGTATTCGGTAGTGAGCATAGAAATGGTGTTACTCTCAAAGAAAAAAATGAATATTAACAGGCTATATTATTGAAAAGTGTCCCCGTTACTATGTGTGAATAGATAAAAATTGTTCTTGAATCTGGTGAAAATAATTCTTAAATAGTCGACCACAGTTATTGTTCATTACTCGTCAAACAGAGATTAGGATTTGAATTATACAACGAAATGTTTCACAATGAACGGGTAAGGCTCGAATAAATTACTGTATGCTAGTCTTATTTAAATAAAAAGAAAATAATAATACAATCTACACACTCGTCGAGGACCACCTAATTACCAATTACCAAACAAAATAAAATATTAAACGTTCCTGTTGAATATTTTCAAGAATAACGAAACAAATCTATAAGATTTTTTATCCTTTATTTAACACGGCCGAGTTCTCGCACGCAGTCCTTGATACTGACACGCGTTTAATTCACCACGCTAATGAGACCCTGTGAAGGTCTTCTTTCGCAACGACCTAATTAGAGGAGATAATTAATTAAGTAGCCTGTTTCGCTGCGCTATCATGCGCGAACAGTACAACTTCATTTGGCCTGATCTGTCAGAAAAACAACCAAGTTCCCACGGGCGCATTATTTTAATCGCGCAACGCGAGTCGATTTTCGAACCGTCGAATAAAGTTGAATTGTATCCGCGCGAATCGTTGAATCCTCGAGTCTATTGCGCCATACGTCGACTTTGCTGCGTGTTGGTTTAAAAAAAGAAAAATCAATTTTACATCAACATTTCCTACGTATCGGGTGCCCCGTTTGAAAAGAAAATCATTATACCAGAATTAATCGTGGCGAGTTTATGACTATTGATGAACTCCGTAATCGTTATTCGTGCGTCTAGGGACGTGTTAACGAACGCGTCCGTTACGGATTTTCGTCGCTGTTTTCACTGCTCTCTTCGGCGCGGTAAGTTACTTCGATTGGCCGTTATACTTTCGTTCCGAGAATTGCTCGATTTTGTAATCTTATTTTTAAGCGTAGGGATACCTAGGTAGAAAATTGGAAACGCGATCGAAATTCAACGTATCTTCGGGAGATATTTTCGATTCCATAAATAACATTCTATCTGCTACTTTTATCACCTCGAGAAAAAGAGACAAAATTCGACCTCGATATATAATTTCATGCGAATCGTTTATCCGAAACAAAGAGGCCTTATCGCGTAGGTCTAACGCTATCTACTTTATCTATAATATATTTAAATATCAGGTCGCGGGGTCAAATGCGTGCTGAGATATCATGCACACGGTGTAGCAATGTGTTGTCCCGAGAGAAAATAGTCCAAAGCTTCAAGACACAATTCTGAAGTGAATCCAGGTTTCAAAACGATCCCTCTATCGGATCTCAATCCTCACTCAGAAAATAAACTAAATTTTTTCAACAGAAATAAAAGGGAGATTTCCCGAATATTTATAAAAAAAAAAAAAAAAAAAAAAAAAAAAATTATGATATAGCAACCATGGCGAAAAGAGTTTAGAAGCGCACTGCGGCTTTCTCGACGCATGGTGCGAGATAGGTTATCGCGAAGGTTAAGGTTGCTCCCATTGCGTTCGTGCTCGTGCAAGTCGGGCGGAAAGAAACGACGTATAATCGGCGCGGTATGAAAATGACCAGCCAAGGATTTTCACCGACGAAGATCCGCTCGTTTAACGAGATAGTCTCGAGAGAACGCGTCGTGGAAACGAAAGATACGTGTTGATAATAAAGTTCGCGGGGTTTATGGTTTCCCGGGGTTAAGCCGCGTTATTATTTGCGCAACGTGTCGTTCGAGCACGCACTCGAGAGCCTCGAGTACGCGCTTTCTTTGAAGTGTGACGCTTTTCGAGCAGATACGAGCAGAATTTTATTGGGAGCGATTCGATGGCGGATAAAAAGCTCCGTGTGTCAATTTACTGCGATAACCTCGTCGTTCGATGCGAAAGCTGAATTGATTTTGCAGTGTTCAGTGGAGATAACTGATCGAAGATTTTATTCGGCGGTGGATAGTCGGATGAGAATTTTGTTCGTCTCTGCTTGGAGAAGTATTCTTTTATTTCATTTTTTAGAAAGGGAATATTCATACGAAGAATTCTTTAATAAAGCGATCGTTGTCAATTTGAATAAAAATTGAAATTTTAGCGGTATGTGATGGAGCATGTACTATCGAGGTTAATAAAGAACGATCCGTAAATGGGATGAATGTCCATCCCACTCGTTCGCAATCATATCTATCCTTATCATTGTACAACCAAGTTTTCTTTATGCGCGCTTCTTTGCCCTACATATCATCCCGCTATTATCATTCCCTTCCTTCAAAGATCGAGCGTTCTTGCCTCCTACTTTGCATTCGGAAGTGCCATCGAACTCTTTGGTCGTCTACTCGTCGCCTAGCTCTCCTTGAAAATAGGGAAACAAACTTGGTAAACCTAACTAAATGAAAAGCTAATTATTAGCCAAATAAGCAGGCAAAAATTGACGAATGAATCCCTCAAATACCTGCGCCGCAAGTTGCAAATAAATCGAAAGAAATCACCATCGCTGTCTATTTATTTACACCCTTACGTTCTTTACAATCTTTTTATACTGATTGGTAGACATGTACGTTTCAGTTTCAGGGCCACGCGATTTCGCAGGTAAGCAAGCAACCTTTGGACATGCCTCGCTTTCACGCACCGATCTAGTAACTCTCTGTTATGATATACTCTCCAACGAATGCGCAATAAGTGCGTTATCCCACTGATGACAGCATCGATAATGACAACAACAACAACAACGATAGTAAACACATCGTAAATTACGCTTTTGTAAATAGAACGATTAATGATCCTAGAAAACACACGGTGACTTAGAAAACTACTTCATACATAAAGATAAAGAATTTACGAAGAACCTTTACCAGTGAAACATTACTTTCCTAGTGAATTCCAGCGCACTATTTGTAAATGAATAATGTGCAAGATGGAAGTACGGATCGGTGGAAGGTAATAAAAGAAGAAACATACGGAAACAATCGCTGTTCAGGTGTAGGTCCTACGAGTCCGTCGATGCAGCCCTGCTCTTCGTGTCCCCGCTTATACTATAGCGCGACTCGAGCTCTAACTGACTTTAACCAGTCGCAACGGCTCGGTAATTGTCGCAAATTGACCAGCGGGACCCCAAATGCTCGTGGCGGACAGCATGAGCGCGTGGTCGTGTGGAAATCACGCACGAGAACTTCGAAGATGTGAGCGTTGGTCGCTTTCGTTCGTAGAAAGCACGTTAAAATTCCTCTTGCACGCATACCTCATACGATCCGCACACTATAAGCATTGGTTCATCGAAAATGGGACCATGGGTTTTGGAAAGTGAGTTTAGCAGATCTTCTTCCTCTATCATGGAAGATAACATTCTAAGATTCTTCTTAGGCGTTAGGAAAAGGAGGGAAGTTGAGAACAGTCCACCTGTTTCTAATTTTTTCCTTAAATGCTCCCTTCTAATTAGCCTCTGTCAAATTCTACGTTCGTTCGTCTCTATTTCGCTCTTAGGCGTTAGCAAACCTCTTCGACCCCTGTGAAAAAGATTCGCAGAAGAAAGCTTCCTTTCTTTCTTCATCTATTTCTAATCTTTGCTTTCTAAATTATTCCTTCTAATTGGTCGCCCTTGAATTTTTCTATTCTTCAACTTTCCCTTCTTCTCCCGTTTTTAGTATTTCTTTCTAAATCGTCGCTTTTAATTACCCTCCCTTGAATTTTTCTATCCTTCGACTTTCCTTTCTCCGCCAATTTCCAACTTTTCTTTCAAACGATCCCTTCCGATTAGCCTCCGTTGAATTTTTGCAACGCAATCCGAAAAAGTTTGACTCGAGTCGGCTTGCATAACGGAGCAACCGCGATAAAAAAAAAAAACGCGGCGTTCAAGTGGGGGTTTATTTTTAGTCGCCCAACTAAAGGTTGTCTTGGAGTGTTTCGTGTTTGGCGAGCGAAATGAATCGAGCCAGCGAACAAGCGAATAATAAGTTGCAACAAGTCGTAAACGCTGGCGAGTGCCTTAAACTTCCACCAGTGTGCAACCGGTTGCATAAGACTTGTCTTCGCGCTCGTAACATTGAAATCGTCGAGGACGCGTGCATTTCTTGGACTTGAAGATATCTTGAATGCCAGCTTCGAACACAGGATTCGTGGCCGTTGATTTAGACGTTTGTATTAGAAATGATACGTTTCGAATGGAAATAAAGGAGAAAGTTCGGTACGAACTTTTTAAATCTCGATCCCTGGAATATAGATAATGATGAAACTAAAATTGAGAGGAAATCGTAGCATGGACCTTTTAAGATTCCTTTGGTGGTTTCCAGAAGATCTCAAAAATCCCTCGAATAAAAATGGAAACATCGATATTGGCAACGTATGACATTGCTCTTTTCTATAGCTACGATTATGACTAACGGAGCTTTAATACCGCTCGATAGCCTAAGGTAACAGGTAATACAGGACGACCTCGACAAATCAGAGACAGTTACAGATAATCAGATACACAGACACGAAAGAATAAAACTTCGATCGATACCATCTCGTCGATATTTATGTATCTCGTTTGAAATACCCTAGAGAAATAATTTACGGGTCCACCCTCGAAACTGTTACGATTTCCTACCTCTCTGAGAAATATTCCCTAGTAAATCAATCCACGTGCCGTCCAACAAACTGACAAAGACGTTCGACTATTCCTCTCTCCAGATGGTCCGAAGCGTCACGTGATTTTTGAACGATGCTTGGGAACGAATTCGAAGCAAGCTTTGACACTGGCAATTCGAAAACGAGAATAAGCGACGTTGCGTGAAAATTCACGGATGGGAGAAACGCGTGGTGATGACCGATCCAGAGCGAAAGAGCGAAACGTATGAGCAACCAGGAAAGATCGAGAGAGATGGGAATAAGGTTAAGTTAGGTGCAAGTTAAATATGCGGCCGGTATCGTTAAAAATAGAGTGACGGCCGACCGCCGGATTACTTGGTGCAATCGAGCACGTGGGACCAGTCCCCTCTTCAGCGTCGTACCATCGACCGCGTCCTCTTATCCGTCAACTATCATCCCCCTGCAAAATATTTTCCGCCCACGCAAACCACCTCGGACCGTTCCATCATCATCTCCCTCTATCTCGCTCGCTATCTACCTATATACAGTCGGATTCAAAGGGAGACGTAAAAATATTTCGTGATTGAGTTATGGAGCCCGATGTAAAGGTTCACGAGGAATTGCGTGTCTCTATCGACTTTTGCGGATTGGTATAGTGAGAGATTCGGGTTCGAGGAATGCACCTTGGAAATTTCGTGTCGATAGGTTTGAAATTGATGGAGATGGACGAGTTTGAGCGAAACAAGGTCGCGCGCTAGAACGATAGCCAACGTGCCAAGGCTTCGAGCACGTTTTATTCCGATGCAGGGCTTTCTGATTTGGACTTGTAGTGCGTGATCGGGAAGTTTGAAGAATCCTGAAGTTAAAATTGCAGGGGCGAGTGGAGTAATTAAAATTCATCCTTAAAACATGGAGTTTCCTATATATATATATATATATGGCTAAAAAGAAATCAATTCTTTTTGACCCGTTTAACCTGTTTTAGTCTTCCTCTCAGGAACAACAGTTTTCAAAAGGAGTAACCTCAGATTCTGGCTGAAATGATATATTATCAAAATATATAATACCAAGTATTGTATTTTTAAAGAGGAACGACAAATTGCGATTAAATTTCTAATGGTTACTATTATCCGTTATTAAAACCTGAAGTTTATATATGTAAAAAGAAATAAATTTTTCTAAACCACTTAAGGATGTTTCACTCTTCCCTCCCAGAAACAAGTTTCCAAAAATAATACTTCGTGTTCCGTTTGAAATTTCATATACTCGAAACAACTATCACCGACCATTTTATTTTTAATTTACAAGAAATTGGAACTTCTAAAAGATAACCCTTTAATGAACCCTATGCAGGGAATTTCCCAACGAGAACACATGCGCAATAAAATAAACTATTTCCCGACGCTTTAAAATGCACCCAGCCATCGCACAAAAGGAAAAACTCAAAACTCTGCATTAATTCCCTCGAAAGCCTTCACATAAAAGCACCCCGGCCCTCAATAAGAGGTTCTATCTCCGATCCACCTATCTCTACCCTAGAGCCTGTATCTTCCATCTTCCTCGTGGCAAAGAGAAGCGGCAAAGAGAGCAGCAACGAGAGAGCTCTGGCAACGAATTTGGCACGAATCCTCGCCGACACGCGTTCTCTTTCGCGGCCTTTGCCTCGTTCGCGGCACCGGGAGCCCTGAGAAGATTATGTCGCCTCTATTGGCATCGAGCGCCGTTCCGACGGTTACCAAAACAACCCGAACAATCGGGGATAAAGCGTGCAGCGAACGAGTAGCCACTGGCTTCTCGGTTCGGACTGCGATTCGCGCGCGTATTTCCAACGCTCGCCGCCGCGAGGAAACGGCACGCACTTCCGTGTATCTACGCGAAAATAACATTCGCTCACTCGATAAACTTCACACGCGAGACGAGACCCTGGCTGCGATCGGACCCGGCCGTTTTCCAAATATTATTTCGGACAACGCCCAGCGGCTCGGTGAGACTCTTGCACGCCGTTGTCGTGGATAAAATCGCCTGGTGGCGAGGTGAATATCTCTGGGGATGTTTGTCGGGCGTGTGCGGTTGTTCAAAGATTGGGAAAAGGTAGGAATAGGCTTTGGGAAGATTAGAGCTGAATTCGGGGGGTTGGAAATAGAAGACTCGAGGAAGGAAAGGGGGTTGGTTTATACAAAGTAAGGGGATGGTTTGATTTTTGGTAGAGGGTGCGGAGGTGATCCATGAGGCCTTGGATGTAGGAGGTTGGTTGCTTTCAGGTTTTGACTCTAGGGGAGGCTAGATTTTCCATCTTTGGGGTTTCCTTGGAACTGTGACAGGAGGTGAACTATGCGAACGAACTATGGTACCATGATCCTAAGATATAAAATATTGGTTGATTTTAATTCCTAACTCTAGAGATATCCAAGTTCCATATGCAAGCCTTCTAGCACTTGACCTAAAAGATTCTAAACATTGTACATCCCCAAGATATTTTTATGCTCCTTCTAATCCTAATTCTCACAAAACAAAAGTCTCCTTCGACTCCTGACAGTAGGTGGAGAATATCACGCTTCAAGTACCACGGTTCTACGATCTAGAATATTAGTTGATTCTGAGATGTCGAAGCGAGTCTTCGTAAAAGCCACTAGCACTTAACCTAGGAGGCTATGCTCCTCCTACGAGGAACACGCGATACAAGCGCACGTACGTTAACGTTTGAATGAAAAACTGTCCCTTTTTGTCGCTGTTCCGATTCAGCTGATCGCCTCATCGTTACGTAACGGAAGGACGTATATCTATAGCTAGCGCATAGTCGAGCATTGATCGATCAGCGGGATTCAGCGTGGATCGAAGCGTCATCCATCGGATGTTACGAGGGACGCGAAGTTGATGTTTGTCGCTGGTTCGACAGCGAACAAGTACCCAAGAATAAACGTCCTTAGAAGACTAGGGGTCCCCTTCGTGCCTGCCTCTTAGTGCCTGTCTCGTGAATCGAACGACGAAGGGCTAGTTATCGCAATTATTGCTTGGCTTGACTAGGTTGGAAGAGCACGGTTCGGTGGTCCTCGGTGTAACGAGCGCTTAATTGCTTCCACGCTCAATCGAAGGAGTCACCGTCGACTGGAAACCGGTTTCCCATCGCTATCTTTCGAGAGAAATTCGATGCACTCTTGGGAAAATCAAGAAGTGTTTCCACAAGAATTGACTCGACGTTGTAGATACATTTTTCCAAGTGTCGCAGTAACAGCTCGTCTGAGAAAAGGAAAGTTGTTTTCAGAACTGTCCGAGATCCTTCCTCGATCTTCGAGAAAAGGAAAGCAAGTCGTGGAGAACAAGATTCCAGGATTTCCAGAGGGAAATTCAATGCACTTTCAAGAAAAATTTAGAGGAGTCTCCTTACACATCACACTTCAAGTACGTTTTCCTATCAAGTATTACGGTAACACTCCACGACACCGGGAAAATCGTTTTCAGGACGTTTCCGAAGCGACTCGAAGTAAACAGCTTTCCTTTGGATCTAGGACGCTCGATCTCGGTCCCTCCCTTGATCTCCGGCAAGCAAAGAGACTCGACTTGCGCGATATGGGGATCCTTCTCGAAAGGGAACAGTTGTTGCGGTACCTTTGGGGCAGAGTTTCAACGGCACACGATCGACACTGGCACTTGCACCGCAAACGTTGCACGAGCACTGCCAACATTCGTTGCACTCGTTGCATTCGCTGCAACGTGCGCGCGAGCGCGGGACCGAGACCGAGAACGAGCCAGTGTGCCGTATTCGCGCACTCGTCATTCAGTCGTTCGATTTGCAAATCGCGTCGTCACGTGCTCTCGCCTTCGGATCGTCGCGTCATCGACGATCCTCGATCCGAATTCGAACCATAACGCACGAATCCTTTCGCGGCTCCTATTCGAGAATCCTTTGATCGTTGTTGAAATTCTTGATTTATTTAGGAAGAAACTTGGTTACTTTTACGAATCGAAGTGTTGTATTCTGATTTTATGTGCTTTGTATATTCGTGATATTAGGGAGAACTAATAGTTCGTGGTTATACAATTTTTTGACGTCATTAAAATTGCTTTATATGCAAGTATTATATATCATTTTGTAGCTTTTGAAAAGCTCCTTCATATATTTGATTAGCGAGAGCTTATAGGAATCTTTAGGCTCCGAGGAGTTATAATAGTATCGAAAACCAAAATTTTAAATCATTCTAACACGCGACAATGTGCGCATTGAAAATTCCTATCTTTTATTGCACCATTTTTATACAAATCGTCTTCGTCGATTTTTACTGTGCGGACACCCAAATGCAAAGAATTGACACTGTTTCCCTAGCGTCGTTCTTTCATTATTCCCTTCTTCGAATCTACAACTTTCTAATATGGTTCATGTATTGCAATATTCCTCCCTCGTCCCTCTCACGTCTAAAAATCGTTCCGTGAACCTAAAAAGAGTAAGTCACACATCGCGCGCACGTGTACCGTAAATGCGACGATAATGTAATCGCACCGTGTTTGCATTTAGAAGAAAAATGAACGTTTCGTTTGCAAGTGGTATACGATCGACTAATGTTCAGCAAAACAGCTATCCGGGCACCGATATTTCTACGCACCGATCGAAGATGCAAACGACGCTCCAGAGTTCGGCTCGGGTTGGAGGGGGCAATTGTCACGTGTTACGTGCATCGACGCGCATAAAATTTCAGCCTAACGAATGCAGTTAGCGTGACGTAGTTATGACAGCATCGCGTCGCGCGGAACCGCGCTACGACAGATTATGTCACGTAAAAAATCAGTTCTACGACCGAATACCGACGCGAGAATAGAGTTTCGTGCGAGGCGAGCAAAGTGAACGAACAAAAAGTTTTCTCGAACGAGTTATGCTTCCGTTAAGCTCGCATGGTCTTGTTTGCCGAGCAAACGACGATCTTTGGTTGTAGATTTCTGCGGATAGACGTGCTTCGATATCGTGGAATTTTTTTCAATCTTATCAGTGACAGAAGCGCTAGATTTTTCAACTACCGAGACTAATTACTTTTAACAGTTGTGGTAAAGATAGGAATTTAAATAGGGTACGAGCTAGCAAAGCTAACCGAGTGTAATAGTTGTCGATTCTTTCTATCGTGTCGTGATTAGATTTAATCGAACTTGTCGAATGATGTAGGATGCCATAAATCACGCGACTGGTATATTACATTTGTTCGCTTGTATTTTTGCTGTATCGAATTGATATCAAAGTGAATCTCGAGCTTAATTAGTACAGGGTACATATTTATCACGATGACCACTCGTGGAATCATTCAAGCACCTACCGGTGCAATCGGTGTGAAATCATCAGAGATATCGGCGAAATCACTTTCATAGAATCTGTATATGAAACCATAAAACTTTCCCCTTTGCGCTACGCAATATTAAATACTTTATGTATGATACGCGAACTATCAAATCGGTGAATAACGCTCCTACAAAATTTCCAAGGTCACGATTAATTATTCCCCCTGAATTCACGTGAAGCCACTCCAAGTACTGATTTTCGTAATAAAGTCTAGCGCGATGAAACGATCACGTTTCCTTCTACCAATGAAGAAGATCGAAATACATTAAACATTAAATCTATATCATCCATGAGTGAAGCAATTATGAAAGTACGAAATATTCTCAGACTTCTCGGTACGTACGTTAAAAAAACACCAAGATAATCGTGGACGTATCACACATATCGATCGTTCGACCACTAATTGAACTGGAGATTAGAAAACTTTCACACGTATCGCGAGCAGCCCCGTAGCGTTTCGCGACTACTGATAACACCATGCGCTGATTCAAGTCGAATTCCCCTGTCCATTTCGGATACGACACGATTCCGACGAACCCGTCGCGATAACTACGCTTTATTCCGAGAACTTCCGACAGCTTCGTTCCTGGATGGGAATTTATCGACTGCAATCACGACGGGGACAATAGGCGCGAGACGGATTATTACTCACAACAAATTACACGGGACGATGGTGGAACGACTCGCCTTCGACGCGTTAATTGGCTCACGGTGAAGATCGCATGCACTCGGTCACCGGGCGACGATCAACCTGGCCGCGATTAACACGTTTACGCTCGGAAAATATATTCTGGGAGGCGAAAAATTAATTTTTTAGATTGGTGGAGAGTACCGTGGAACTACCGTTTCGGGGTCGTTACGATCGTTAAGATTCATGGGTTTTAAGTAGATTTTTGTTCGACACCCTCAGAATCGAATCTTTCAGCGGAAAGCTTTCGATGGAATATAACATAGTACTCGCGAAAGTTTCTAGGAGCCTGATTTGTTCTCTACTCAATTGGAAGCTGCAGTCAGTGTAAGAAATACAGCAACTAATTTAAAATAAAAACTAATAAGAAAAGAAATAAGAGGAATAATTCCCCTAAACTTTATTAATAAAATATAAAAATACGAAGTTTTCTTTTGAATTGATTCCCGTACGAATATTTACTACACTGACTGTAAGTAATTAACACTAAACCAATAAACCGATACAAATGAAACGTCAGTGAGCTTGGTGCGTGAGACTGCATACTCCGAAAATCCTTTATACGGGGACCGGTGATAAATGACCGAAACCTCGTTTTTTATCAAGATAAAATCAAGCCTATGTTACCAAGGGATAATGTAGCTTCCCATCGCTGAAACAATTTTTTCGAATCGCCGCAGTGGTTCCAGAGATATTCTACGATATTATCAATAGCAACAAAGATCCTTCTTCCCAATACACGCAACAATTTTGTACAACGCTAAAAATATTGTCTCTAGAAAATTAGAAAGTATATGCTCCAACGTTCGAACGCGATACTATTTTTAAAAGCTCGTGAAAACTCGCGAATCGTCAGCAGATGTATTTTTTCCGGCGCCTCACCTTCGGAATTAATCATCGAGCAAGTTTCCCCGGTGAAAAGCGAACGCGTACGAGTTTCGGCGATTTCGCGCGATCGCGAGTCGATCGAGAAATGCGGTCCGGTACCTCGAGCGGGGTTCGATATACTGACACGGGCGTTGTTGCCGCGAGCCCACGGATTATCTGCGAGCCGTAGATAAAAACTTCTCGTTACGAAATCGAACGTAACGCGAGGCGAGAGAACACGCGCATCGAGCTGTTCGATGGCTGACCGAACGAGCCGCTATCAGCCGGTACCGTTGCCCAATCGCGAGTCGGGATCGAACTAGAGAGGAAACGGAGTGGAAGAGCGAATATACTCATCAAGGAGGGGAAAAAAAAAAATAGACGCGGAGACCGGGCGACAAATGGACCGACAGTGGGATACATCGGAAGAGAAGGGGGGGGGGTGGGGAGGGGACCGAAGAGACGGAACTCGAAGTCAACACCTCTCCAATGATGCCTAATTAGTCTACTTTCATTTTTTTGTTAAGTTCCTAACGGTGGGTTTTTGTTGCTTTTGTTGATATTGCAAAGAGGTAAATCTTGAGTAGATATTAAGAATTTTTTTCAGGAAGAGGAAGAAGATAGAGGAAGGGGAAGAGGAAGAGGAAGGTGGTGGGACCCTTAAGAGATGGAACTCGAAGTCAACAGCACTCCAATCGTGCCTGATTCGTCTACTTTCATTTTTTCTAAACTCCTGTCTAAACATTTTTTCAAGTGGTAAAAGGCTACATCGTCCCTTAATAACGCAAGCTAGATTTTACCTTGATACAAACAAGGTTTTAGTTCGCAATCTCGATATATCCGTAAGTAAAGTTAAACAGTTACCATAAGAGTTTTTCGGATGTGAACGGCGTACAATAAAAATAGTTTTAACGTAACCCTGTAGTTTTGATGCGTATCTCGAGAGATACACCCGTGAGTGATATTGAAATTTCGAAGAAATGACCTGTGATTGTCGCTAATACGTTACGCGGAACGGTTGAGAGTGATTTCGGAGTTGGGGGGGATTCGTATGCTCAGCACGCAAAGTGCACGGAAGTCCCGCACCCGCATTTATTAAACAAGTTCACCGAACTACGGATAGGCGTTTGGTGTACAGTGGGCAACTTTCGAGTGGGCATTTGTATGCATTTGTAACTTTACCCTGTTAAAAAAAGAAGAATCCTCGCTGTTCTTACTCGAATTAATATCTCTTTTTATATAAATTAACAAATGTCTGGGAGGATCGCTCGGAAGTATCACTCAGACCATCTGCTTTTAATATCATAAAGAAGAATTCGTGTTGGGAGCTTGGTATAGCCAGAATACACTCGCGAATATCGTCAATGGCCTTGTCTGTGTAGGAGATTGACGTAAACTAGTCGAGGAAGAGGGAGAGCAGCCAGAAGAGGAAGACGGCGAACGCGTTGCGTTGTCTTCCGGCTGGCCTAAACGAAAATACCCTGCCTGCTCTCCCCTCTTCTGGTAATTTCGCGAGACTGGTCCAGGTTCGACGTCCTGGGGTCCAGGAATTCCATCGTGCTTGTTTCCATCGATTTGCATCGGCTATTAACCCCGAGTCTTTTGTCTAACTTGGACAACTGGCAAGGGAAGATATGCTGGCCTAATTGGAACATAAACAGGCACACCTATATCTTCTAACTTTATAATATCTTTCTCATTAACAACTTTATATAGAAAAGAAAAAAGAAACACCAAGTTCCACTTTTCAAGCATCGACGATTAAAAATTCCAGTCCTGATATTACGATATCCAAGAGCCGTGGTCAATGACTCTTAGACAGGATTCGCTGTTCTATTTGTCAAGGACACGTCTGTAAGGACGATCTTTTGACTTTACGAGTAAATATAAGATCGATGGAGAGCGCAAATAAGTCGATGTAAAAATGTATCGACAAGTGTTGCTACGGATGTTTGCCTGGCAGATAATGCGAATCCCCTGCGAACCGTATCTAAC
Organism: Hylaeus anthracinus; assembly: GCF_026225885.1. Taxonomy (NCBI): domain Eukaryota; kingdom Metazoa; phylum Arthropoda; class Insecta; order Hymenoptera; family Colletidae; genus Hylaeus; species Hylaeus anthracinus. Next base: position 23,605 of record NW_026534395.1, read on the forward strand.
ATCCAAGTTTATTACCGCCGTATTTATCCGTCCTACCATAAAACGGATTATCCGGTCGATAAACAGATACGCCGCTCTCTCGACTCCAGCTACTCAAATTTCATCCCGAGGAAACCGCATTGACTCGGCTCACCAAGAGAGGCACTGGATACTCTCGAGAATAATTCTGCAGTTGCTTGTTTGACGTCCGTTCATTCCATTAGCGACCGAGTTTCGTCTTGGATTTTAGTTATCTTTTACTATTTTCAAGCGCGTTATACCCACACAATATATCTTGTAAACAAATCGACCAGGACAATTGAAAATTTCAGAGAACCTCGTACACGTATGTGCAAATAAAAGTAATAAATTTCAAAAGTTTTACTGATTTAAACACTCTGATTTAAAAAAGAAAAGAGAGAGAGAGAGCATCCCTTTAATTCGTCCCGATCTCTAAAGTCAACTCTCAGGTGGCAACGCGTTATGATGCATGAAAATCTCATTCGCAGCCGAGTGCCAAAAATAATTCGAATCCCGAATCCCGAGTGAATGTTTTCGGCATCTCAATGAGCCTAAATCGTATGCGCATAATTTTATACCCAGGTTATCGACCGTCCAGACGTACCACCTTTGCATTTCCAGCTCAGTTTCTGTCGGTTTTATTATTTACCGTAAGTGTAAATTCGATTCAACACTTCGGCCGTCCCTTTGCCTCGCGCGTTAAAAAAAAAAAAGCCACGATCGACTCATGCATAATTTTCACCCCGCAATTAGAGCTAATGACAGCGCTAATTGTCCCGTACATATAACTGTACTATTCCGCAGATAAGGTTGCATAATACAGATACTATTATTACTCAGTTCTGCTCGATTGGTCGAAGACGCTCCTTGTAGCCTCGCTCGACCCGTTCCGTCGACAACAGAGAATGACTTTCCATATTGTTATTGCTGTCGTTTCACAGCTTCTCGAGGGGGGGCTAAAAATGTAGCCGTCAGAATTTGTTACACGCCTCGGGCCATTAGCCCACTTCGCAACTCCGACCGCTGGGGGAAAAAAACTTTATAGCGGTGATGCAAAGCGCGGCACAAGTGTCTCGTATATCTCGAAAATTTAAAAATACTCGGGTGCTCGAGGAAAACACGATGCGATACGCGAGGAGTCGAAAGGCGGCGAATCGACGACGATTCGAGACCGATCATTAACACGAAACGCGATTCCGTCACGCGACTCCAGGTTATTGTTTACGTCGAGCGTGGCCGAGGCACGCGCGATACTGGCGGAGCCAGTAGGAAAAAGGTTGCACGAATCGAATCGCGCGAGTTCGTTCTAGGGATTCTCGAAATCGCGGGTCTGATGCGTTTCGAACTGTTTTAAGCGATGAACGTCAACGCTCAACTACAAATAGTTACTTAGGCGGAGGAATGCGACGTCATACTCCGGACGTATCGCGAATCGTTAAGTTTTCAGTAGAAATGCGAACGCGCCTTGTAAAATTAGACGTATCTCAGGAGTCTGGGTTCCAAGATCAAACTGCTCGTAGTTGCGACATTGCAATGTTGCAACATTTGATTTGGAGACGCGAACAATGGTAGGTTAATTGAAATTTCGATCCTTTCGATCCTGGAAATATATACGATGCTTCGAGTGGTCGGTTTTTGAGATTCCCGAGTCAAGGCGGGATCACGGGTTAGATATTTCTGAGTTACTCGCGAACGAAAGGAAATTCACGCCGTCGGCGGACTAAACGCGGTCAAGAAGACGTCGATACGGTTCCGACATCATCCAAAGCGACCTAAATCGGCTCGAAGGAATGCACCGCTTCTAATTCCTCGGTTTTAATTCGAATCGACGACGGTCTCAGCTTCCAACTTGGAAGTTCGCGTCTAAGTATACCAAAGACCTAGTCGATCTTCAAACACGAACCATTTCAAGTTGATACCTAACAACACAGTTAATAAATTACAGACGACAGACCCTGGCATCGTAACAACCCTATAAAAAGGTCCTCAGTGTATACAGCCTCAGGAGTGCACACCTCGATGCACTTTTATTGTTACTAGCTAACGTCAAAGATCTAGTCCATCTTCAAACACGGAACCATTGCAAGTGGACGACCCCCAAGGCAGTCAATAAATTCCAAAAGACAGACACCGAGTCCAACAACCCTATAAATAATCCCTCGGTGAATAAAACGTCAAGAGTGCACTCTTGGATGCACTCTGGCCTTGCCTCAAGACCCCCACCAGGTCGATTGCCAATTTTCCTTCGCGATCCTCATCCACCCTTCCTCTCTCTACTTCCTCGCTCGATTCTCACTGGCGATTACAAAAATTCCGAGTGCGTTCTCTTCGGCACTGACCATTTCGGAGCGTTCCACGATCCCGAGTATCGCCCAAGACGTCGCAGACGGAGTGTACAGAGTACGGTCGTGCGGAAAGAGTAGGACCAGAGTAAAAGCAACGAAATTAAGTAAAAGGGTGTCTCGATTCGCGCGCATACAGCGTCCCGTCACCGATGGCGCGAGCGTCGTGGAGTTTCCGTCGCGATCACGACTGCGCCCGCGACGCAGCAGAGGTGCACCGGTGCTCGATGCATCCGCGACGATCACTGAGAGCCGCGCCAAGACCGTGGCGAAACTTGAATCGCTCGGTTGTCGCCATGAATTCCTACCCCTGGTCCCTCGCTCCTGGCACCACGGCGATCGTTCGAGTTGCACGGCAATAAGCTGTTGCTTTCTGCACGTACACGCTGGTCTACGTGTGTTTTCGCGTGCGCGATCCCTTCTCTTCTCTCTTCCTACGCAGGAGGCCCGCGCGTAATCAGTCAGCGCCGCGTTCAACCGAGTTAAATGTGTGTCACGCGGGATTCGCTAATCCGAGGAACTTCCACTTCCGCGAGCCGCGACGACAAACAATCTTAAACCGCGGCGTCGACTCGGGAGACGATGATTTTTATTTAGTATTTTTCGGGGAAGGTGGAAAAGGTAGAAATAGGAGTGGGTTCGACTCCCAGGAGGAGGAGGAGGAGGAGGAGGAGGAGAGGAAGATGTGGAGTTTGAGGCACCTGGTCGTGTTTGGAATAGTTTGATGGCTGATGCATAGACAAGGCTTTGGATAATATTTTTCCTTTTGTAGGCATTCTGTTTTGAGGCAGTTGGGCGTGGTTTGATTGTAGTTGGATACGTGACACGTAAATAAGTAGATTATAATTGCTGTTGTGTAGATATATATGAGGCACTCGATCACGCCTCGAGTGCTAAGCAATTAACAGAAGCTCCCCGTACAGTACATTCAGATACACAAATGTATCGAACACTCATTTCTCTTTGTACACTTTTACCTAGGTATCGCATTACATTTACACCCCTACTAATCTGCTCTTCCAATAACCAAAAATTCTATCCTGCTACCCACCTAATACCATTTTCAAAACCACTCGTGCCTCCTCAAACCTTTTCCCTCGAATCTACGATTCCCTCCTAACGCTAATTTCCAAAGAGCTTCCACCGGAGTACCCTGCATATTATCAACGTCTAGCAGCGATGATGTAACCGGCGAAGATCCCACGCGAGTCGCGTGATCGAGTCGGGTCTATAGGGGAGCGAGCAGGCTGAAAAATCGATAAGAAACAGTGGGAAAAAGAGCGAGATCAAGTTATCGATCGACGATCGAGCCGAGGTCGTTCGCGTAATCGGGTCGAGATCAAAACAGCGTCGCTGACGCTCGGAGCGACGATTATTTTGAGAGCGGGCACGCGGTCATCGCGTTGTGTGGTGACGTTCGAGACACGATCGCTCTGGCTGTAGCCGAGTCGCAACGGAGGTTACTACCGCACGTTTTCAAATATCGCTGATAACCGAATTATCGACGGAAATATTCTAGGACGGGAGGAAAATTACAGCGCGAGCCGCGGAAATCCGTTTTCTTCGGTGGACTATTAACGCGGATTATTACTGTGGATTCTTAAATATCGTGGTATGGTCCTTTGGGAATATTCGTACCATCTCGAGTCACGTTTAATAATTGTTCCTAACAGAAAGAAGATAGATCTACGTAATAAATATACGAATTAGGCTGGTCGGCGTTCTTTTGGCGGCACACAACCAATGTCGCTCACCGATCGCGAATAGGTCAGACAGAGGTGTCCTCGATTCACACTTTGTTTTGTAAAAATTCGCTGATCGGTATTCTTTTGACGGCACACGACCGTTGTTGCTCTTCTGTTTAACCGTTGACGAGCAGTCGGTCGTCCGCCGGATTTTGCGGGAGTCGGTCGTTTAAAGTAATTTTTACCAGAGATTCGTGTTAATCTATATCCATCCTGAAATCCTGTCACATAACAAGGTCACGGTACCATTGAAGATGATTATTTCTGTGCCAAATCTGACAATCGCCATCATAATTTTTGCGCGCTATAGGTTTGACATCCCTTAAACACCTAACCGTACACTTTCCCACTATTTACCGAATACTGACTACCAATCATCTAATTTGCTCCCCGACATAGTCCAAGTATTATCGTCGCCCCCCGACAGTGCAATTCACGAGGCACACTATAAATTCTCGCGCCTGTATTCGTGTCACACTTTTCCTTCCTTCGCGATTCGGATACCCACGGCTGTGGTACCAGCGGGTATCCGAGAAACGCCCGGCACGTAAAATAATCTCTGAAACTGGCCAACTGCTCCGACACGCTTCGTCGAGCTTGTTTGCGAGCCTAGACTCGGCCACCCGTCAGGATGTGCTCCGATTCTATTCCGTCGAGCAGCAGGAAGTCGCGCTTCCCGCAGCTTTTCGCAGACTAGGAAACTTAAGCGTCCCTCGAGGTAACGATATCACTGGAGAACGAGGATCCTAGCCTCTCATAGTGTTCCACCGAGCACCGTGAATCCGCTGCAAGTATATTCACTTGAGAACGCTAGTTTCTTGTCCGACAGTTCACACTATCATTCTATGACCTGCTTGATAAACAGATAGACCAAGGTTTCTTCTCGTTGTTGAGCATAGAAAACAATCGTAGCGTCCTCATCCCTCGCTCTGTACAAGGTAGAAAGAGCTTGCACCGTTTTGGGATTCATGGCTGGATGGTGTATTAAACTCCGGCAGAACTCCCGAGAGAAGCTCGTCCTTGACACTGTCGAGGATTAAAGTTGAACGAGTGGAGTGGAGTCGTTGCAATCGGCCCTGATCGCGCTGGAAAAAAGGATAACACTGCCTCCCCGGAGCGTAAGAGGTTACAAGCCTCGAGGCCTCGACACTCTTGAACCCACCTCCGCGGAATGTCCACTGCACCACTCAGAGATCACCCTATATATGTTCAGCGAGAAACGCGTCATCCTCGCCTGGCCTTCTTTTCTCAACCGCGCGAACCCGCCCCCCGAATAAAACAGCCTCCGATCGATATATATCGACGCTTCTCGAGCCAGCGATCGAATAAAGCTCGTCACTGTTAAGCCTCGTTTAGGTTCGTTCCTGGTGCTACTTACTGTGTCACGCAAGCAGCGTCGTCGGTGCCGCGCTTCGATGAATTGCGATTCTAGGATTCTGTCGAGTACGAGAGAGATAGGATTCGCGCGAGCGAGTTTGCGCGTCGTCGACTTTCTCCCTTCCGACGCTCTCGCTTTCGTTGGAGGTCGAGAGCGTACCGACGCACCGCGTCGAGGAAGTATCGACGACCGCGAGGAATCGAGAGAGAGAGAGAGAGAGAGAGAGAAAAAAGAGAGATGGAAAGCACGACAAACGCGAGTATCCCGGCGCAAGCGCAACCCGAAACACCGCCCTTCGCGGAAAACCTTTCACTCTCGACTGCTTCCGACGAAGTAACCCCGTTTTTCGGGGATTGCTCGCTCGTTATCCCGTCCCGCCAAGGGAAGGGTCTCGAACGCCCACCGGTTTCCACGAAAAACCAATGAGACACCGCTAGGCCCTGGCTCTCGTTCGCCAATCGATCTACGCCCTCGCGCTGCTGATAATCGCGGTCAAGAGACGACGATTTCAAGGCCAGGAGAAGGGTAACGCGACAAGGGTCGCTTCTATGTTTTGGGACTGCATTCCGGTTACGACGTTTTTAAAATAGGGGTTGTTTACGGTGAACGATATTGTTTGGAGTTTGGAGGTGGCGTCGAACGTTGAAGGGTGGTGGAGCAGAGAAGACAGCACGTCTCGAGGAAAGTGTCGTGCAGGAGACCTGAGAGTGACGGAAATGGAGACAAAATTGGAAGAAAATTTTCTGCATTACTGTATACAGTCGATCCCATAAATATTCGTACCGCCGCCCCCTCCCTTCATTCCTTTACCCAGAAACGAAATCAAACTTTCTCCAGCCAAGAGATTCCGTGAACGATTAGAAAGCCAAAGGACTTTGGCCATGTAACAGCCTCTCCCAAAGAGACGAATATCCTAGAAACCTTGACCATTCGTTTACAAGAAGTACAGAAGAGAAATATACCCCCTGTTTCATAATTGCGATATGTCGGTTACGATACTGGCCGTTGCACAACAAATTGCCAGGTTAAAAAAAGTTTGGCGCGTTACGCAACGCGTGCAACCTTCTGGCTCCACCAACGCACACCGAAACGACTATCACAATAACGACTACAATCGTGCGAGAAGATTTCAGAATGGATATACATTAACACGAATCTCTCTACCAAAAATGACTTTAATTCGGAACGATCGACTCCCACAAAATGTGAAACGAAGCCGAACGATAATGGATGCGTGCCGCCAAAAGAAAGTCGACCAGCTAATTCTTACAACAGGAACGACGCAATTTTGTCAATTATCTCGCGATAACCACGAGACCCTCCGAAACCACATGTGTTTAAAATCGTAGCCTTCTCTCGACGAGCAAACGTTTCAAGGCAGTAAAGAGACGACTCTACCAGCAAGCTCTTTTCCAAGGGAGAGAGGAGTTTCCCAAGCCAAGTTCGAAGGAAAGTGGAAGACTCGGGGAAGGAAGGCCCGAAAGGAAGCTCCAGAGAGAGGAGTAACGTCGAAATCCATCCCGGCAGCGGGGCTGGATCGACTAAAGCAAGGAGGCGCTCGTGGAGGGTAGCCAAGGGCGGCGAAGGGTGTCAGGGACCTCTTTATATGGGCCACGAGATTCCACTTGGTCGAATATCGTCTTAGTTTCGGAGGGTTGGAGTATACGACGCGTGTTATGCGAGTAGGTAGTCACGAGGGGGCGAAACGGAGATAAAGGGGATGGCCGAGTCTCGAGATTGTCGTGGGGGATGAAAACGGAAGGCGACCGTTTTATTCGTTTCCCGTGGAACGAAGACGTCGGCGCGTTTGTTTGTTCGACGGTTAAAGACGGTTTTATCTTTCATCTTCTTTTCGTTTAGGTATCGCGACGTTTCTTGTTTGGCTGCTCAGATTACTGGAACGTGACGGTTTCACCTATGCATGAACGTCGAAATTCTTTTTGAATTAATTACTTGATCGGAAAACATTGAGATGTAATGTATCAGGTGTGGAAATTAGTTCTGTGCCTTTCGAAAGTGCCTTTCCATTTTTCCCTCGGTTGTACACTCCAACGGAGTACACGTAATTATAAATACCGAATGTTGAACTAATCTGTGAATAATTTCAATATTCTGAAGGTTTCTGTTTAAACTAGAGTCATAATTAATGCAACGTCATGACAGAGAATTAATTTCTACACTTCATCTATCTCAACTTGAAAGTCAATGAATCCCAATACTAGGACTGAATAAATACAACACAGTTAATCGATTCTAACGCTTATTCGCGTCCGAGGATTAAACGCCACCGTTAATTGCAACGATTGCGTTTAAAACACATCCTATGTCCGCACGTTGAACGTGTATTCCCGATACAATCTCGAGTTAATCGACGAGTCGCGTCGCTCGTTGCGTCATAACGTCGGTGACTACCGACTAAAGACGCTTTTACTGCGTTTCGCGGAAACCGAACATTCCTGAGACGTTACTTTGTTACGTCTAAAAAATCAAGTATATACGATCGCAAATCGCTGCGATTGCGACCGTCCGGCCTGACGCAATTCTCAACGAAACGACGACGTTGTGCGTCGAGTGAATCGCACCCCCTAGCAAGGGTGAAACGCAGGAGGGAGGGTCCCGACCACTTTACGAGGACCCTCCAAATTTTTAACGATAAATACCCGTCGTAAACCGCGGCAGAATCGGGAGTATCTTCCACAAACGGTCAATAAAAAGACAGAACGGAGCACAAACATCAAAGTCGTCGATAAAGTCGGCTTTCTCTAACATGCAGCTGAGAGATAAGCCCCGGGAACACTTACCTTGCTCGATCGTCGTGCTTCGATGAGGGATTTAGCGCGCGCGTAAAATTCGAAACGGACGTTAAACGTAAATAGAAAATATTTGGAACGTCGGACGCACCGGAAGCTTCTTCGAAAATTAACTATTGCGTGGATTCGAACGTTTACTCTGACTCTGCATGGTGCAGTCTCTGAGATTCGTTCTAAAAAAAAAAAAAAAAAAAAAAACTATACCGAAGTATACAAGTATGCTCTCTCCAAGCCTCAAGTATTACATCAACGAATCAATGACATTTCCTCGCGTGGAATGGATAATTCCGTTATGCAATTTTTACGTGAGTTTCTTCAAACACTTCCTCGGGCGCCACATGTCAGGCTAGTGATCTCACAGGGACAATAAAACAATAATCCCGATAAGACGATAAAACGATCTTTCCCTGCGGTTGCACAAGTCCATACAACCTATAAAACCAACCGATGCGCTCTGTTTGAATATTCCAGTTCGAATATCGTCGAAATTCCATCTCGGGTTAGAGATTCCATTCGCAATTGACGCAACGGGTAAAAAGCGACACACAGACACAAACAGACTGTGAAGATACTCCGATAACGTATTCATGCACATGAGTTGCGAACGTGGAGAGTAGTTGCGAATCCTACCTTACGACGTAATTCACGCAGACGACGGAGAGCGGCTTCTGCTGCTTGGAACAGTGGATGAGGGTGGCCTGTGTCACCACCCATGCGTATCCTCCACGTTTCCCCAAGAATCTGTAGGCCACAGTCTCGCACTGGCCCTTGCTGAACACTGGAACAAGAGTAAACAGGGATATCAGAGGTCCTGTGACGAGTAACTGTGCATCGTGCGATCTGCGCCCTATATACGCGTCTGGTGAGTCGACGCTGCGCGCCGGGGGCGCATCCTGGATGATGAAATTTTAACGCAGGGATTACCAATCTCCCCTCTACTCCGCGATTCTTGCATCGTTTGAAACGTGATTGCATCGATACCCCTTTCCTTAAATTCCTAGGATGATTTCAGAGAGCTCGAGCCATCATCCACTGGTCAGCTATTCAAAATAAAACTAAAGAAAATACAGAGGATCTATGGAAATAAAGCGAAACCCGTCTAACAATAACAGAAACAACTAACAACAATTTCAGTTGCAACAGAGCAGGAGTTTCCCATCGTCTAATCGGTGACCAGTGGATCCACGACTTTAGCTGGGTGATCGATGACCAGTGATCCGTGACACGAGCACAGGTACCTCGAATAGACCCCAAACTACACGACACACCATCGATATCAGACTGACGTACGACCCTTGGAAAAACTGGTACTATTTATGATACGCGGAAACGGTTTTTCGAAAGGACGCGATTTATGGACAGTTTTATTAACAAACCAGACTTTTTTCCACGATATCGCCCCGCCTTCCAGGGAACTGGCCATTCGGTTTTATGGACATTCCCTTTCGTCACGAATTTCGAGGTACTATTCGCTGGATCAGCTTATCGACGCGGCTACGCATCGCGGGTGCCTCGCTATCTCTCGTCCCTTCGCGTGAGAACGACAGATGAGATTAGCCGAGGGTGATCGCGAACGCTGATGCAGAAAATCGAGATTGCCGTCGAAGGGAGCATCCGTGATGTTGGACAGGCGTTCGAGAGGTCTGCGAATCGATAGAGTCGCGTAGCAAGGAAAAAGATATTACGGGGACAGAAAGTTCATCCCGAAGGGATGGAAACATTTCTGAAGCGTTCCTACGATGAAATTGCATAGTTGATTGCTGAGTCTATCCTTCATCAGACCGTCTATTGTTAAGATTGTTAGCATCGGCATTAGAAGAGTATTGTTCTATTCGTCGTTCGTTAAAATCGATACAATTTCGCTCTCCATTTATCATTTATCTCGAGAACGAAACTAGACCGTTCGTACAATGAATTATTTAAATGGAAAGTTCTAGATTGCCCTTCCAGTTTACTTTAATGAATCATGAAAAATTATATCTCGCCCCAGATAAGAAAGAGAAGATTCGTTCGAAGAAATGATTCAGTCATGAGTCGACAGATATCCAAGGGAATAATTTTATAAGTTATATGGCCACGTCGCCACGGGTTGAACGTGCAATTGTGGCCCGGTTGCCAATTAAATCACGCACTCGTAAAAAGGCTCCCTGCTCCTAAAGTCCTGATAAGAGATTGCGGTCTCTGAGATCCTTTGCGGTGTCGTTCACCCGAGCTGGTCAGCCCACTCGAAACCGACAACTCTTCCCACCCAACACCCACGAACTTTGCTTCTTTTTCCCCTCAGCAACCGCGTCGATCGATGCCTCGACACGCTACTTTCTTCCGTATACCTATCCTACACCTCTATACGCTTCAGTTAAACCTCGAACTTGATCGATGTGCATTTGCTAAGATATTTATACGGTTGATAATTGAGTTCAATGCTGTACTTATCAATCGAAAGTATGTAGAACACTTCTTCTATAATGTTTCATGAGGTTTCCAAAGAATATTTGTTCATCAAGGTTGGTTGGGATTCACTGATAAAGCGAGCGAGGCATACGCGCGCGGTTCGCAAATTAGCGAGTGGGTTGCCCAGTGATCGCATT
>NW_026534396.1:0-34468 GCF_026225885.1 Hylaeus anthracinus
GCACGAGGAATTTAAGATACGTATCAAATTCTGGCCAAATCTTACTTTTGGTATCAGGAGCACATGATATGCGAGGAGGTGGCTTGAGGAATATCTGGCCAGAATTAGATGTGTTCCTGATATCAAAATGTTAAATCGTGTTAGGAGGTGTTTAAATGAGAACGAAAATTTAATTGCCATCCAGAAGGCACGAGTGTGCCCCTACTAGATAGCAACCGACGTTGGCAAATTTGTACGCCCAATTGCTCTATCGTAGGAGCACAAATGCCCCTGGTATGCGGCAACCGATATTAGCCTGCTTGTCGTTTCGGTTGTCATCTCGTAGGCGCTGAGGTGCTCCTGTTGTGTGGCCACCGTTGGTAGCATGTTTGTCAGTTCGGTTGTCATCTTAAAGGCGCACATATTCGATTGCATAACGTCTATGCTGGATGAAACGATAATTGAAAAACTGATTGCATTTGTAATTGTATTAATTACTACTTTCTTTTTTATTAAAAATCATAATCGAATAATACGTTAAGAATTTTATTATAGAAAATATATCTTTATTAATACTTTCGGTATTTGAGTTTTGTTTTGACTAGTACAGTTGGGGAAAGAACCATATTGTGTACCGTGGCGTGATGTAAATAGTCGTTATACTTGTCGCACGTTGGTGCGTTCTCTCTCGCGCTCACGCAAATATGTCTACTCTAGTCGTACAAAATATTCATAATTGATTTCTATCAATTTACTTTCAATAGAATAACTATTCTTTAATGTAAATCTGTAAATAAGTTTCGTGGCTCTGTTTTCGATCAAATACTTTCACAGATTATTGATTATGTTCAATAATTATTAATGTGTATATTAAATTGCTAATAAAGAGTTTAAAACAAACTTACCGTGTCACAATTGCCTTTAATTCATTTTCCGACTCCTTATTTTAATTCTAATGACAAGTTACCGATGATATCGTTAAAATTAACTTTACAACAAGCAAACATTGATATATTAGAAAGACCATTTATTTATTTATCATAACTGATTCTCTCGCAATAATATTCGTCTGTACCAGCATCGTATTACAGGTAAAGACCGGCAATAACGATGGTGAAGTGCCGAGAATAAAAATACAGACGATGGTAAAAATAATAAAATTAGTATGCCGTTACACTGATTGCATCGATAAGTAATAATAAAAATACACAATTAGCATACTCATTTTGTTCTTTGTTTGCGTGCAAAGAACGATAATCGTGATACATGTATGATAGTAACAACTGATAATTGGTTTGGCTTTGTTAAAAACTATTAAAAAACAGTAACAACAACGACGAGAACCGCGATCAACGGATTTTCATCGCACACGACTCGTCGCAAGCGCGCAGCATTTGCTCGTCAAAGCATAATCAACGAGCGCTACGCGTTCTTATAGCAATTCAATTTTTTATTTACAATTTCCATTCGATATCTCTTCCACGGTGACATTGATTATCCTCTATACTTCTTCATACAATGGAGAAATACAAAAATGTATCAATGCGATAAAAAACACGTTCGCGTGATTAAAAATGCACTCGTCCCACGCGGCCGAATTATTATCTTCAGACGAAGAACTATGCTCTGTTTTACGCGAATTGAATGTTTTTAACTGAAAATATTGGTCGCCTTGCATAAATGAAACATTACAATTTTGTTTTTCATCATTTGCATTTCAATTCACTTCTAAAAGATAACACGAGTTGAAACGCTGAGGTATAAGAAGATATTTTTCCTCGATTTATTTTCACAAGACTACCCATGATTTTTAATGAACAATCTCTCCAGCTCAAACGACAGCATCGTAATATAATTAATAAAATTGAATTCTATATCATGATCATTGTCTGTGCGATAAGCAGGACCGTTCCTTCGCGCCGAACAACCTAACAGCTAGCTTTCTAAAAATGCATTGGCACTTTTTCGTTTAAAAAGACCCCTCGATCGCTGGACCCACGGGTCGAAACGACACGCGGCACGATTACAGGTGAAAAAATATGGATATCTCTGAACAGCACGCGAAATCGCCGATCTACCACGAGTCGTCCCGACGCGCATCGCTCTATCGTTTAACCATCTCGGTGCTAAGAACATTTCGTTGAACACGCTTGCTGAACTCTGGTAACGTGTCCCAAAGTTCACCTTGATATTAACTGAATCTCTAAGTCTTACTTTTGAGTAAAGTAATCCAACTAGCTTCTTCGATGGTTCAAAGTCTGACAAACTTTGCATTCTGCTTCTGCTAAAACTAATCAAAGACCGTAGTACTCCTCCTTGAATTGTTCCTTTGAAATATATATATATATATGTTAAACAGAATTAAAGAAATTTTTACTGTTACAAGATTTTCAAATCGATATTGGTACAAATTATGTATCAAGCGATATATAAATTTTACTGATGAATGTTATCTGAATCCTGAAGAACCCGTTTCAGTTAATATCAACAATTATGAACCATGTCATGAAGGCCTCTTAAGGTTTACATTGATAGACTTAATCGCTAATTACAGAATACAGCACCGAAAGGGTTAAATTCTCGCAATCTACACCGATCCGGATATTGCATTGTCTACTCTAATCCCTATCGAATCAGCGACGAACCGTTGTGTTGTTTCGCATCGAACGCTATTGCTTAGACGAGATTCCGATCCAGCAGAGACCCGAAGAGGTCTGGCTGTACTTGCAGCAATCCGCTGGTCGACAAGGTCGGGTCATAGTCGAAGTTCTCGAAAGACATCGTTGTCGAAGAGGGCGAGGCGAGTGATCCCCCTTCGTTGATGAATGTTCCAGGCAGTAGGTGTTTCTTCACGTCTGGGCTGAGCTCATAGGACGCGGTGGATCCACCTGAACGGGGACATTGAGGCACCATTTGGTTCTCCAGGTTCACAGAAAGTGGCGAAGTCAGACCCTTTGGAAGCGACGTGGGAACGTTGCGCGACTCCATCAGGTTCTCCTGAAAAAAGCAATAGCTATGGTTAGCATGTAATGGGAATATTGGGATCTACTTTGTTATCCCTCTTTCCGGACCTCAACCCTCCAGAACTTGCATTGGCATAGTTCTAATTGTCCAGTAAAAATATTTAATATTCATTTATTGAAACGACTGTTTGCAGCTAACTCTGTACCTTCAGATGCTGCGTTTCGTGTGAAAGACTAGGAAGATGGGAGACATTTGTAAATGCAAATAATATTAATTCAAACTGCGTTATATTCTTCTAGTATACATAGAAGTAAACTACGTTTACCCACTCGAGGGATGAAATCGATCCTAATCAGGCTCTAGTTAATCGAATTTACTACAGAATTATCATCAATGATACTGTCTGGTATACTGGGAAAAGATTTATAACCCGAGGATCGTAACTATCTCTAAGAAAAAAAGATACACGCTACTAGTTTATTTGAACGAATAATACAAAAAACTGTACTTTCTTGGTTTCGTGATATTTACGACTAGGAATAAGAGCTAATCGATACGATATCTATCGATGTAATCGCATCATAACCTATAAAGTATAAAAAAAACTGAACTGTTTCGATCCGATCGCTCTTTTTATCATCGAAAATTCTTTTGCAACCGCGTAAGCGCATTTTGCTTCGGGTATCAGTTAACTTTATTTCAGTTAATGTTCGAGTTAACATTGCAAACAATTTTCGAAACTTAATCTCTTGATCTCGAGCGATGAGACTCGATGGAATGCGAACAACGGAGCAGTAGGGATGAGAAAGGAGGAAACGAAACGCAGCAGTTTAGATGATTCGATGTTCAATGTTCAATGTATTTTTTTTTTTTTTTTCTTTTCTTCTGACAATCTTCAGTCAACAATTCCATATACTTTGCAAGTAGAATACATAACGTGACTTTAAGACGGAGCGGACACGGTCGAACGTACTACGATACTCGCCCACGGACGCTCGTGTTCCCTGAAAACTCTCGATTCTTGATCATTCTCCGTGTCGAATCGCAACGGGCGATCATACTTGGACTACCCGTAATAGTTTCACAATCGGTACGCCTAGAAACATCGGTAAGAATCTGGTCTGCTTGAAATATACAAAGCTGTGCCTTCTCGAGATCCAACGACCGCTCCGCGTGTGTTCCATCGCCATTCCCTCGCGTGGGTCACCACGAAGAAACCCTCTCGTCCCCAACAGGACGCAACGCCTTCTCGTAAACCTCCATCGACTCTACACGGAGCGCATAAATCGACTGCAACCCTCACGACGCGACTCGATGAAGCTCTCCGTGCTTTGTACAATTAACACATTTAAAAAAAAAAAAAAAAAGAAAAAAAAGAAAACAAAATAAGAAGATGAATATCTGCTCGAAGTTTACAATCGATGCCACCTCGACTTCGGGGATCTACGGATCGGTGAGAAAAGTCAATACATCTATATCTTCCTCTTTCGGATCTCGTACGCTGAACGCGCTCGCGCGATCTACGGAATTAGCCAACCAACAATACGTTTCTGGACAGTATAGAAGACAATTGGAGTAAACGCGAGAGTGAACCGCACGCGTTCACGTGCTCGCGATGCTCCTGGAGGGTTTCGGTTTCGCGAAGCAAACGTATCCCGCACTCACGTCGCAGCCGGACACCAGGAGATTCATTAGCACGCTGTTGCAGCTCGCAGTAGCCTGACGCAGAGATTTTCGACTCGCGTCCTCGCCCCCGCCCTCGCTTCCGCCGCCACCGTCACCGCCACCGCCGCTATCCCCTTCCCCCTCGTCGACGACCTCTAACTCGGCCGACATCCGATTATTGCTCTGTCCGTGATTGCTCATAGCGTTCCCGAACGAGTCGACCGGGTAACCATTGTTCCGTTGAATCGATTGCTGGGACACGAGACGACGCAGCAGCTGGCTGCTGCCACCGATACTTGTCGATTTCCTCGTGGACGATTGTTGTTTGCTCTGCAAGTGATCCTCCAAAATCAGGGGATCGATCTTCGTCGACTCGTCACACTTGATGCGCTTGTTCTCGCGCACAGTGTCCATCGAGACAGTGTGTATGCGCTTGGTGGGTCTGTCCAGCTTGGAGGGCCAGTGGCTGGTGTCTAGGCTCGTATCTGAAGAGGACGATAACGATCAATAAGGTTTGCACATAGCCTTGAACCAACGTTCTCGCGTTTAACGTCCAAAATTAAGACGCGTCACTTTGATATACCGTGAATTAGAAATAATTATGTATATGTAAGTGCATGATGTACTAGTCCGTTACGTGAGCGAGAACGTGGGTTTGGATAGAGGCTAGACGACCCCCCCACGAGACTCACTTTTTCTGGGAATTTGGCCAAGAACTTGAACTGGATTGACCAGCCCGCCTCCATGGTCGCTGAACTTTTTGGAGACGACCTGGTGGTCTGTCTTTAACAGTTGCGCTAAACTCGAGTCGGACGGTCGCTGGTCTTTCTCGTCTATAATCCTGAGGAAGCAGAGAAACAGGTTAATAGCTGGGAGCGTTTAGACAGGACCTAAGGTGTACGTGATACGCAAAATACGTAGAGTAAAGATAACGATATTAAGAAAAATATACAACGTAAGACAAGTACATGATTATACTAATAAAAACGAGACATAATGATGGTGGACTCGTACCATTTAGAGCAATTTTTGTCTGTGGTATGCGGTGGACTCCACATCACCATGTCGTCGCTGATGAGCAGGTCCAGTGCCTCGTCCTGGTCCGACATTGGGATGTACGGGGCTCTCAACGCTAACTCGTCGTCTGCGATGCTGTCGCTGAGACCCAACATTAACATTTCATCCTCTGACAGCCCCTCAGCCCCGCTGCCACCCGTTGGGCTGCCTAGCGAATCTATACTTCGTTCGGGGCTCTGCAACAGAATTATACAATTAGGCAGGTGTTTAGAGAATGCCACGTTTGTAGATAGAGAGAATCATCTAGTATCGATTGAAAAGATACTTGATAGAAGGAATATAGCGAGGCACTCGAGGCTACCTTTAAAAATACAAATCATCTCACACGCGATGCTCTTTGACGCGCGCAAGCATTATCAAGCGTTGCTCAGCGTCCGAAAGACCTACAATCGTCTTCATCCTTAAGAAGACATTCAACCTCGCCACGAGCTATACTCTTTCCGTCAACTCTACAAGCTAAGTAACGCCAAACGGTCGACTTACTTGACGGTATTTAGCGAAGGAAGGCGAAACAGAGCTGGGGTCGATGCTGCAAGGACTTCCTGGCGAATCCCCGTACATGAAGGGATCGCTGTCGGCCAGCGACTCCCCCAGGCTCTTGTCCCTCGAGCTGTCGCCCAAATCGGCGTCCTTCAGAGGGTCACCGAAATCCGTGGAGCGCAATTCCGACGGCAGAGCGCTACCAGGGCTCAACAGGGGACAATAATTCTCGTTGCTGAGAATAAACTCGTCCAGCATGTCGGTGAGGAACGGCGTGTCCTCCAGGGGGACGCAGACGTCGCCAGGTGTCGGCGCGAGATGCGTCAAGTCCTCTGGTTCGTCCTTCAACACTGTAACAAAGCGTCGTTGAGAAATTCGATCGAGCTACGCGCAGAGACCGGTTTACTTCCGGGGCGATAAATAACGCGTGTCAGTCTCCCGCGCTTGCAACCGCGGCCTGTCGAGATTTATTACTGATCATGTCTGACGCGAGTGCTCCTCTCCCCTGCCCCAACCTCCCCTGGTACCGTGCCCCTTGTTGCTGTTATCGTCGTTGCAACATTCACTAGAGCTGATTAACGAAACTTGGCTTGATTGAACAGTTGGCGAGAAGGAAGGTGCGATGGAGGTTTCGCGGAGTGTGGAAGCATTGTGTTTGTGGATCATAGGGTCATGAGTTTCTCGAATTAAAAAGGATTAAAATAAAGAAAGGAAACCGTTCTCCGAAGCAATCAAATGCTTAGAAGTCAACGCTTTGCACCCCAGATGACCTTGTTTTAGTATATCAGTAACTTTAGTATAGGATCCCTAAGTTTTAAAGGTATCGTGCATCCAGCTGTAGGAGCCTTTGGAGTGCAAAGGGTGAAACAATGAGACTCGGGAGAGAAAGATACCCACTCGTAAGGCCAGGGTGATCTTCGCTGAAAGTCAAGAAACCCTTGTTCATGTCCTCGGTACGAGGCGCGAAGGTGCTCGCTGTTGTGGTCTGCGGCGGTGGTCGGCAAGCGGTGATCTGTTCCTGTTGTTGTTGCTGTTGCTGCGCAGATATGGGGGCAAACAGGTGTCTGGTGACCGCCTGCGGCCTGTCTCGACGAACCGTGGCCTCTGGATCGTATTCCACCGCGGGCTTGCCCTAAAAACACGACAGAATCGTTCCAGTAAACAGTTGGACTCTTGGTTGGTGGTGATTTAAGCTTCCAGGTGTTAGACTAGGGGTCACGGGTGGCACAGTGATCGGTGATGAGGCTAGGAAGCTTGCACCCAGATGGTTCGGTGGGTATCAACAGTGTCGGAGGCAAGATATTGAGGATTCCCACAATCTTAATCTCAACTCTATGGTTGGTACCCACCTCGCTCTTACAGTTGCAAGCCATGTCCTAAACACTCATTTCTAATACCTACAACGTATCAAGTAACACCCTGACCACTGAAGAAGTTAGAAAGCTCACACCCAGAAGCCTCGATTAGTATCAGCAAAGCTTAACCTCGAGAGGCCAACTCCACAGAGTGCAGAAGGAAGTAACCTACCTGGAAGATAAACGG
The DNA here is from genome assembly GCF_026225885.1 of Hylaeus anthracinus. Taxonomy (NCBI): domain Eukaryota; kingdom Metazoa; phylum Arthropoda; class Insecta; order Hymenoptera; family Colletidae; genus Hylaeus; species Hylaeus anthracinus. Next base: position 7,708 of record NW_026534396.1, read on the forward strand.
AAGACGCGCAGGCGTTTGCCGCTTTCGTTTCGGCTCCTCGTTTTCCTTGAGGGACTCCTCGAGCGAGTCCTTGAGAGCTTGCACACCGACGAAGGATTTGTCTGTGTCGTGGATCGGTCTCGGGAAGGTGTTATCCTTCCGCGAGCCGTCCTGAAGCCGACCCGGCTCCTTTTCGGCCTTCTGGCCCGCCAAGCGAAACGTGGATGTCGTCACGGCCAAGGGTTTCGCTCGCTTGAACGGAGGGCTGCTCGACTCCTCTTCCGCGCGCGTCGAAGCGTATTCCTTGTCTACCGGGTCTTCGATGACCTCTTCGAGGTCGGTCTCCACCTGCACCTGGAGTTGCAGCTTCGTAAGCGGAACAGTCTCGCTGGTAGAGACCAGCTTCTCGGGCTTCACGAGGCTCTGCTGCTCGGTGTCACGTGCTGCGAGCTGACGCGCGCTATACACTTCATCCTCGTGCTCCACGCCGCTGCAATCAGAAATCCTACCTGGTGCAAACCAACTGGTGACGCGTCGCGAGATAACGGGCCGAGGTATCAAGGCCTCCGCTACCGGTAGCACGTGGGGCGCGAGTGAGAGTTTTTAGAGCGTCGAAAGTAAAGGCGTAGTTCGCGGTTCGATCGACCAAGGTGAGATGTAGAACCGAGACGGAGCATGAGGTTTAATATCGAGAAGGATTCGGGGGAATCTAAGAGCCCTTGTTAATGTTCCTGAATTTGAAAATAAAAGTGGTGCGCACGAGTTGAATAGATTATTGACAGAGAGAGGTTGGTAGATTCAGAGTGCGATCGAGTCGAAGCTTGGCGAGATATACACAGCCCATAAATCGAGAATAAAAATTGTACGGATGGAGATGAAGACGGAACTCCAGACTTATTATTATTCTCAATTTGTGGGGTCGATGTTTGAAAAACTAATATACATGTCGAATCGAGTAACCTCCTACTTTTCGAAGTCGGTTAAAAATTGTACGAATGGAGATAAAGAAAGGAACTCGAGACTTGTCCAAACATCGCCCAGCTTTAGTTTCCTCTAGAATCTCTAGATCAATAATCCTCTCGTCGTTCGATTTAAACACTTCGCGCCACTAAAAACTCGACACCAAAATCATCTTCCCAACGACCACCTGTACCTATCCCAACAACCACCTGTGTGTAAATCGGCCTTTTATCCGTGTTTACGAATCGTGGATCCTCGATCGAGCGACGACGGACGCGTTAAATCGTCGAAAGAGGTGGGATCTCGATTAGATCGCGCGATGCGAGATCGTGGGAGCCGCGATCGCGCGAACACGTGCAACGTACGAAACGATACTGGCGTCGGTGGCGATCTCGGAGCGCGAATCGGCGAGCATCTTCCACGGCCTAGTTCAGCGGTTGGTACGGGCGCACTGGTCGCTGCTCCCCCCCGTGCAATCGGTTCCGTTCGGGTCCTGACCCTCGTACGAGACACCGAACCACATGGCCGCGGCTTCTAGCTGGCCAGTTCCTCTTACGTAACGATTGCGTTTCAGCGTCGCGAGCCTCGAACGAGATTCGCGACGGGAACGGATAGTCGATCGCTCGGGGAACCAGGGACGCGAGAATTGCTGGATCAAGAACTATGGATCGGACGGCTGCATAAAAAGAATATTAGTAGAGTCGGTAGTTCGTTTATCTGGACCGGCGACGGTACTTGGCCACGACACTACTCGGTTGTTTCGACACTTTCGTGAGGTCTTGTTTTATCTGAATTTGGCTCGGGCAACGTGTCGCTTATGGGAGAACTCGCTTATTCGTCAACTCCACTCGTATGAACTATCCAGAGCCTGGTTGACCATGGATCGATTGGGATAAAGCGAGTTCCACGGTATGTGGAAATTGCTTTAAGATATTTTGCACAGGTAAAGTTTCGAGAAACCAAACTCTCGGGAAAGGAGTTTGTGAATTTTTCTGGGGCAAACGGAGAATTTCCCGAGGAACGTTCCTTAACGAATGTGTTGCGATCTTAGTATTTAGAAGTACGTTAAATTAAGAAAGTTGCGTTGTAGTATTTTTCACGTCAATATTCCGTCCGCGGCGAGCGCTCTATCTCAAAGCTGGGTTATCTGAAATTCAAAACACAAGTACGCTTGAATAATATATTAAATTATCTATAATGCTATCGGGAGCTTTTTTTCTTTTTCTTATTTTAATTTGGACAATTATTAGGGGTAGATTTGAATCGTTGCAAAATCATTTTCCCGAAGATATAGCTCGATAGCGGTTAGATAATTTAATGTATTATTAAAAAAAAAAATGCTTGCTTTTTTTAATGCCTGATAACCCAAGTAACGTTATAATGTTGAACTCATTAATGGAGCGTTCTGAATACAAATTTAGAATAATGAACAAGTCCCGATTAATAGTTACAAGATTAATGTATTCGGTAGTGAGCATAGAAATGGTGTTACTCTCAAAGAAAAAAATGAATATTAACAGGCTATATTATTGAAAAGTGTCCCCGTTACTATGTGTGAATAGATAAAAATTGTTCTTGAATCTGGTGAAAATAATTCTTAAATAGTCGACCACAGTTATTGTTCATTACTCGTCAAACAGAGATTAGGATTTGAATTATACAACGAAATGTTTCACAATGAACGGGTAAGGCTCGAATAAATTACTGTATGCTAGTCTTATTTAAATAAAAAGAAAATAATAATACAATCTACACACTCGTCGAGGACCACCTAATTACCAATTACCAAACAAAATAAAATATTAAACGTTCCTGTTGAATATTTTCAAGAATAACGAAACAAATCTATAAGATTTTTTATCCTTTATTTAACACGGCCGAGTTCTCGCACGCAGTCCTTGATACTGACACGCGTTTAATTCACCACGCTAATGAGACCCTGTGAAGGTCTTCTTTCGCAACGACCTAATTAGAGGAGATAATTAATTAAGTAGCCTGTTTCGCTGCGCTATCATGCGCGAACAGTACAACTTCATTTGGCCTGATCTGTCAGAAAAACAACCAAGTTCCCACGGGCGCATTATTTTAATCGCGCAACGCGAGTCGATTTTCGAACCGTCGAATAAAGTTGAATTGTATCCGCGCGAATCGTTGAATCCTCGAGTCTATTGCGCCATACGTCGACTTTGCTGCGTGTTGGTTTAAAAAAAGAAAAATCAATTTTACATCAACATTTCCTACGTATCGGGTGCCCCGTTTGAAAAGAAAATCATTATACCAGAATTAATCGTGGCGAGTTTATGACTATTGATGAACTCCGTAATCGTTATTCGTGCGTCTAGGGACGTGTTAACGAACGCGTCCGTTACGGATTTTCGTCGCTGTTTTCACTGCTCTCTTCGGCGCGGTAAGTTACTTCGATTGGCCGTTATACTTTCGTTCCGAGAATTGCTCGATTTTGTAATCTTATTTTTAAGCGTAGGGATACCTAGGTAGAAAATTGGAAACGCGATCGAAATTCAACGTATCTTCGGGAGATATTTTCGATTCCATAAATAACATTCTATCTGCTACTTTTATCACCTCGAGAAAAAGAGACAAAATTCGACCTCGATATATAATTTCATGCGAATCGTTTATCCGAAACAAAGAGGCCTTATCGCGTAGGTCTAACGCTATCTACTTTATCTATAATATATTTAAATATCAGGTCGCGGGGTCAAATGCGTGCTGAGATATCATGCACACGGTGTAGCAATGTGTTGTCCCGAGAGAAAATAGTCCAAAGCTTCAAGACACAATTCTGAAGTGAATCCAGGTTTCAAAACGATCCCTCTATCGGATCTCAATCCTCACTCAGAAAATAAACTAAATTTTTTCAACAGAAATAAAAGGGAGATTTCCCGAATATTTATAAAAAAAAAAAAAAAAAAAAAAAAAAAAATTATGATATAGCAACCATGGCGAAAAGAGTTTAGAAGCGCACTGCGGCTTTCTCGACGCATGGTGCGAGATAGGTTATCGCGAAGGTTAAGGTTGCTCCCATTGCGTTCGTGCTCGTGCAAGTCGGGCGGAAAGAAACGACGTATAATCGGCGCGGTATGAAAATGACCAGCCAAGGATTTTCACCGACGAAGATCCGCTCGTTTAACGAGATAGTCTCGAGAGAACGCGTCGTGGAAACGAAAGATACGTGTTGATAATAAAGTTCGCGGGGTTTATGGTTTCCCGGGGTTAAGCCGCGTTATTATTTGCGCAACGTGTCGTTCGAGCACGCACTCGAGAGCCTCGAGTACGCGCTTTCTTTGAAGTGTGACGCTTTTCGAGCAGATACGAGCAGAATTTTATTGGGAGCGATTCGATGGCGGATAAAAAGCTCCGTGTGTCAATTTACTGCGATAACCTCGTCGTTCGATGCGAAAGCTGAATTGATTTTGCAGTGTTCAGTGGAGATAACTGATCGAAGATTTTATTCGGCGGTGGATAGTCGGATGAGAATTTTGTTCGTCTCTGCTTGGAGAAGTATTCTTTTATTTCATTTTTTAGAAAGGGAATATTCATACGAAGAATTCTTTAATAAAGCGATCGTTGTCAATTTGAATAAAAATTGAAATTTTAGCGGTATGTGATGGAGCATGTACTATCGAGGTTAATAAAGAACGATCCGTAAATGGGATGAATGTCCATCCCACTCGTTCGCAATCATATCTATCCTTATCATTGTACAACCAAGTTTTCTTTATGCGCGCTTCTTTGCCCTACATATCATCCCGCTATTATCATTCCCTTCCTTCAAAGATCGAGCGTTCTTGCCTCCTACTTTGCATTCGGAAGTGCCATCGAACTCTTTGGTCGTCTACTCGTCGCCTAGCTCTCCTTGAAAATAGGGAAACAAACTTGGTAAACCTAACTAAATGAAAAGCTAATTATTAGCCAAATAAGCAGGCAAAAATTGACGAATGAATCCCTCAAATACCTGCGCCGCAAGTTGCAAATAAATCGAAAGAAATCACCATCGCTGTCTATTTATTTACACCCTTACGTTCTTTACAATCTTTTTATACTGATTGGTAGACATGTACGTTTCAGTTTCAGGGCCACGCGATTTCGCAGGTAAGCAAGCAACCTTTGGACATGCCTCGCTTTCACGCACCGATCTAGTAACTCTCTGTTATGATATACTCTCCAACGAATGCGCAATAAGTGCGTTATCCCACTGATGACAGCATCGATAATGACAACAACAACAACAACGATAGTAAACACATCGTAAATTACGCTTTTGTAAATAGAACGATTAATGATCCTAGAAAACACACGGTGACTTAGAAAACTACTTCATACATAAAGATAAAGAATTTACGAAGAACCTTTACCAGTGAAACATTACTTTCCTAGTGAATTCCAGCGCACTATTTGTAAATGAATAATGTGCAAGATGGAAGTACGGATCGGTGGAAGGTAATAAAAGAAGAAACATACGGAAACAATCGCTGTTCAGGTGTAGGTCCTACGAGTCCGTCGATGCAGCCCTGCTCTTCGTGTCCCCGCTTATACTATAGCGCGACTCGAGCTCTAACTGACTTTAACCAGTCGCAACGGCTCGGTAATTGTCGCAAATTGACCAGCGGGACCCCAAATGCTCGTGGCGGACAGCATGAGCGCGTGGTCGTGTGGAAATCACGCACGAGAACTTCGAAGATGTGAGCGTTGGTCGCTTTCGTTCGTAGAAAGCACGTTAAAATTCCTCTTGCACGCATACCTCATACGATCCGCACACTATAAGCATTGGTTCATCGAAAATGGGACCATGGGTTTTGGAAAGTGAGTTTAGCAGATCTTCTTCCTCTATCATGGAAGATAACATTCTAAGATTCTTCTTAGGCGTTAGGAAAAGGAGGGAAGTTGAGAACAGTCCACCTGTTTCTAATTTTTTCCTTAAATGCTCCCTTCTAATTAGCCTCTGTCAAATTCTACGTTCGTTCGTCTCTATTTCGCTCTTAGGCGTTAGCAAACCTCTTCGACCCCTGTGAAAAAGATTCGCAGAAGAAAGCTTCCTTTCTTTCTTCATCTATTTCTAATCTTTGCTTTCTAAATTATTCCTTCTAATTGGTCGCCCTTGAATTTTTCTATTCTTCAACTTTCCCTTCTTCTCCCGTTTTTAGTATTTCTTTCTAAATCGTCGCTTTTAATTACCCTCCCTTGAATTTTTCTATCCTTCGACTTTCCTTTCTCCGCCAATTTCCAACTTTTCTTTCAAACGATCCCTTCCGATTAGCCTCCGTTGAATTTTTGCAACGCAATCCGAAAAAGTTTGACTCGAGTCGGCTTGCATAACGGAGCAACCGCGATAAAAAAAAAAAACGCGGCGTTCAAGTGGGGGTTTATTTTTAGTCGCCCAACTAAAGGTTGTCTTGGAGTGTTTCGTGTTTGGCGAGCGAAATGAATCGAGCCAGCGAACAAGCGAATAATAAGTTGCAACAAGTCGTAAACGCTGGCGAGTGCCTTAAACTTCCACCAGTGTGCAACCGGTTGCATAAGACTTGTCTTCGCGCTCGTAACATTGAAATCGTCGAGGACGCGTGCATTTCTTGGACTTGAAGATATCTTGAATGCCAGCTTCGAACACAGGATTCGTGGCCGTTGATTTAGACGTTTGTATTAGAAATGATACGTTTCGAATGGAAATAAAGGAGAAAGTTCGGTACGAACTTTTTAAATCTCGATCCCTGGAATATAGATAATGATGAAACTAAAATTGAGAGGAAATCGTAGCATGGACCTTTTAAGATTCCTTTGGTGGTTTCCAGAAGATCTCAAAAATCCCTCGAATAAAAATGGAAACATCGATATTGGCAACGTATGACATTGCTCTTTTCTATAGCTACGATTATGACTAACGGAGCTTTAATACCGCTCGATAGCCTAAGGTAACAGGTAATACAGGACGACCTCGACAAATCAGAGACAGTTACAGATAATCAGATACACAGACACGAAAGAATAAAACTTCGATCGATACCATCTCGTCGATATTTATGTATCTCGTTTGAAATACCCTAGAGAAATAATTTACGGGTCCACCCTCGAAACTGTTACGATTTCCTACCTCTCTGAGAAATATTCCCTAGTAAATCAATCCACGTGCCGTCCAACAAACTGACAAAGACGTTCGACTATTCCTCTCTCCAGATGGTCCGAAGCGTCACGTGATTTTTGAACGATGCTTGGGAACGAATTCGAAGCAAGCTTTGACACTGGCAATTCGAAAACGAGAATAAGCGACGTTGCGTGAAAATTCACGGATGGGAGAAACGCGTGGTGATGACCGATCCAGAGCGAAAGAGCGAAACGTATGAGCAACCAGGAAAGATCGAGAGAGATGGGAATAAGGTTAAGTTAGGTGCAAGTTAAATATGCGGCCGGTATCGTTAAAAATAGAGTGACGGCCGACCGCCGGATTACTTGGTGCAATCGAGCACGTGGGACCAGTCCCCTCTTCAGCGTCGTACCATCGACCGCGTCCTCTTATCCGTCAACTATCATCCCCCTGCAAAATATTTTCCGCCCACGCAAACCACCTCGGACCGTTCCATCATCATCTCCCTCTATCTCGCTCGCTATCTACCTATATACAGTCGGATTCAAAGGGAGACGTAAAAATATTTCGTGATTGAGTTATGGAGCCCGATGTAAAGGTTCACGAGGAATTGCGTGTCTCTATCGACTTTTGCGGATTGGTATAGTGAGAGATTCGGGTTCGAGGAATGCACCTTGGAAATTTCGTGTCGATAGGTTTGAAATTGATGGAGATGGACGAGTTTGAGCGAAACAAGGTCGCGCGCTAGAACGATAGCCAACGTGCCAAGGCTTCGAGCACGTTTTATTCCGATGCAGGGCTTTCTGATTTGGACTTGTAGTGCGTGATCGGGAAGTTTGAAGAATCCTGAAGTTAAAATTGCAGGGGCGAGTGGAGTAATTAAAATTCATCCTTAAAACATGGAGTTTCCTATATATATATATATATATGGCTAAAAAGAAATCAATTCTTTTTGACCCGTTTAACCTGTTTTAGTCTTCCTCTCAGGAACAACAGTTTTCAAAAGGAGTAACCTCAGATTCTGGCTGAAATGATATATTATCAAAATATATAATACCAAGTATTGTATTTTTAAAGAGGAACGACAAATTGCGATTAAATTTCTAATGGTTACTATTATCCGTTATTAAAACCTGAAGTTTATATATGTAAAAAGAAATAAATTTTTCTAAACCACTTAAGGATGTTTCACTCTTCCCTCCCAGAAACAAGTTTCCAAAAATAATACTTCGTGTTCCGTTTGAAATTTCATATACTCGAAACAACTATCACCGACCATTTTATTTTTAATTTACAAGAAATTGGAACTTCTAAAAGATAACCCTTTAATGAACCCTATGCAGGGAATTTCCCAACGAGAACACATGCGCAATAAAATAAACTATTTCCCGACGCTTTAAAATGCACCCAGCCATCGCACAAAAGGAAAAACTCAAAACTCTGCATTAATTCCCTCGAAAGCCTTCACATAAAAGCACCCCGGCCCTCAATAAGAGGTTCTATCTCCGATCCACCTATCTCTACCCTAGAGCCTGTATCTTCCATCTTCCTCGTGGCAAAGAGAAGCGGCAAAGAGAGCAGCAACGAGAGAGCTCTGGCAACGAATTTGGCACGAATCCTCGCCGACACGCGTTCTCTTTCGCGGCCTTTGCCTCGTTCGCGGCACCGGGAGCCCTGAGAAGATTATGTCGCCTCTATTGGCATCGAGCGCCGTTCCGACGGTTACCAAAACAACCCGAACAATCGGGGATAAAGCGTGCAGCGAACGAGTAGCCACTGGCTTCTCGGTTCGGACTGCGATTCGCGCGCGTATTTCCAACGCTCGCCGCCGCGAGGAAACGGCACGCACTTCCGTGTATCTACGCGAAAATAACATTCGCTCACTCGATAAACTTCACACGCGAGACGAGACCCTGGCTGCGATCGGACCCGGCCGTTTTCCAAATATTATTTCGGACAACGCCCAGCGGCTCGGTGAGACTCTTGCACGCCGTTGTCGTGGATAAAATCGCCTGGTGGCGAGGTGAATATCTCTGGGGATGTTTGTCGGGCGTGTGCGGTTGTTCAAAGATTGGGAAAAGGTAGGAATAGGCTTTGGGAAGATTAGAGCTGAATTCGGGGGGTTGGAAATAGAAGACTCGAGGAAGGAAAGGGGGTTGGTTTATACAAAGTAAGGGGATGGTTTGATTTTTGGTAGAGGGTGCGGAGGTGATCCATGAGGCCTTGGATGTAGGAGGTTGGTTGCTTTCAGGTTTTGACTCTAGGGGAGGCTAGATTTTCCATCTTTGGGGTTTCCTTGGAACTGTGACAGGAGGTGAACTATGCGAACGAACTATGGTACCATGATCCTAAGATATAAAATATTGGTTGATTTTAATTCCTAACTCTAGAGATATCCAAGTTCCATATGCAAGCCTTCTAGCACTTGACCTAAAAGATTCTAAACATTGTACATCCCCAAGATATTTTTATGCTCCTTCTAATCCTAATTCTCACAAAACAAAAGTCTCCTTCGACTCCTGACAGTAGGTGGAGAATATCACGCTTCAAGTACCACGGTTCTACGATCTAGAATATTAGTTGATTCTGAGATGTCGAAGCGAGTCTTCGTAAAAGCCACTAGCACTTAACCTAGGAGGCTATGCTCCTCCTACGAGGAACACGCGATACAAGCGCACGTACGTTAACGTTTGAATGAAAAACTGTCCCTTTTTGTCGCTGTTCCGATTCAGCTGATCGCCTCATCGTTACGTAACGGAAGGACGTATATCTATAGCTAGCGCATAGTCGAGCATTGATCGATCAGCGGGATTCAGCGTGGATCGAAGCGTCATCCATCGGATGTTACGAGGGACGCGAAGTTGATGTTTGTCGCTGGTTCGACAGCGAACAAGTACCCAAGAATAAACGTCCTTAGAAGACTAGGGGTCCCCTTCGTGCCTGCCTCTTAGTGCCTGTCTCGTGAATCGAACGACGAAGGGCTAGTTATCGCAATTATTGCTTGGCTTGACTAGGTTGGAAGAGCACGGTTCGGTGGTCCTCGGTGTAACGAGCGCTTAAGTGCTTCCACGCTCAATCGAAGGAGTCACCGTCGACTGGAAACCGGTTTCCCATCGCTATCTTTCGAGAGAAATTCGATGCACTCTTGGGAAAATCAAGAAGTGTTTCCACAAGAATTGACTCGACGTTGTAGATACATTTTTCCAAGTGTCGCAGTAACAGCTCGTCTGAGAAAAGGAAAGTTGTTTTCAGAACTGTCCGAGATCCTTCCTCGATCTTCGAGAAAAGGAAAGCAAGTCGTGGAGAACAAGATTCCAGGATTTCCAGAGGGAAATTCAATGCACTTTCAAGAAAAATTTAGAGGAGTCTCCTTACACATCACACTTCAAGTACGTTTTCCTATCAAGTATTACGGTAACACTCCACGACACCGGGAAAATCGTTTTCAGGACGTTTCCGAAGCGACTCGAAGTAAACAGCTTTCCTTTGGATCTAGGACGCTCGATCTCGGTCCCTCCCTTGATCTCCGGCAAGCAAAGAGACTCGACTTGCGCGATATGGGGATCCTTCTCGAAAGGGAACAGTTGTTGCGGTACCTTTGGGGCAGAGTTTCAACGGCACACGATCGACACTGGCACTTGCACCGCAAACGTTGCACGAGCACTGCCAACATTCGTTGCACTCGTTGCATTCGCTGCAACGTGCGCGCGAGCGCGGGACCGAGACCGAGAACGAGCCAGTGTGCCGTATTCGCGCACTCGTCATTCAGTCGTTCGATTTGCAAATCGCGTCGTCACGTGCTCTCGCCTTCGGATCGTCGCGTCATCGACGATCCTCGATCCGAATTCGAACCATAACGCACGAATCCTTTCGCGGCTCCTATTCGAGAATCCTTTGATCGTTGTTGAAATTCTTGATTTATTTAGGAAGAAACTTGGTTACTTTTACGAATCGAAGTGTTGTATTCTGATTTTATGTGCTTTGTATATTCGTGATATTAGGGAGAACTAATAGTTCGTGGTTATACAATTTTTTGACGTCATTAAAATTGCTTTATATGCAAGTATTATATATCATTTTGTAGCTTTTGAAAAGCTCCTTCATATATTTGATTAGCGAGAGCTTATAGGAATCTTTAGGCTCCGAGGAGTTATAATAGTATCGAAAACCAAAATTTTAAATCATTCTAACACGCGACAATGTGCGCATTGAAAATTCCTATCTTTTATTGCACCATTTTTATACAAATCGTCTTCGTCGATTTTTACTGTGCGGACACCCAAATGCAAAGAATTGACACTGTTTCCCTAGCGTCGTTCTTTCATTATTCCCTTCTTCGAATCTACAACTTTCTAATATGGTTCATGTATTGCAATATTCCTCCCTCGTCCCTCTCACGTCTAAAAATCGTTCCGTGAACCTAAAAAGAGTAAGTCACACATCGCGCGCACGTGTACCGTAAATGCGACGATAATGTAATCGCACCGTGTTTGCATTTAGAAGAAAAATGAACGTTTCGTTTGCAAGTGGTATACGATCGACTAATGTTCAGCAAAACAGCTATCCGGGCACCGATATTTCTACGCACCGATCGAAGATGCAAACGACGCTCCAGAGTTCGGCTCGGGTTGGAGGGGGCAATTGTCACGTGTTACGTGCATCGACGCGCATAAAATTTCAGCCTAACGAATGCAGTTAGCGTGACGTAGTTATGACAGCATCGCGTCGCGCGGAACCGCGCTACGACAGATTATGTCACGTAAAAAATCAGTTCTACGACCGAATACCGACGCGAGAATAGAGTTTCGTGCGAGGCGAGCAAAGTGAACGAACAAAAAGTTTTCTCGAACGAGTTATGCTTCCGTTAAGCTCGCATGGTCTTGTTTGCCGAGCAAACGACGATCTTTGGTTGTAGATTTCTGCGGATAGACGTGCTTCGATATCGTGGAATTTTTTTCAATCTTATCAGTGACAGAAGCGCTAGATTTTTCAACTACCGAGACTAATTACTTTTAACAGTTGTGGTAAAGATAGGAATTTAAATAGGGTACGAGCTAGCAAAGCTAACCGAGTGTAATAGTTGTCGATTCTTTCTATCGTGTCGTGATTAGATTTAATCGAACTTGTCGAATGATGTAGGATGCCATAAATCACGCGACTGGTATATTACATTTGTTCGCTTGTATTTTTGCTGTATCGAATTGATATCAAAGTGAATCTCGAGCTTAATTAGTACAGGGTACATATTTATCACGATGACCACTCGTGGAATCATTCAAGCACCTACCGGTGCAATCGGTGTGAAATCATCAGAGATATCGGCGAAATCACTTTCATAGAATCTGTATATGAAACCATAAAACTTTCCCCTTTGCGCTACGCAATATTAAATACTTTATGTATGATACGCGAACTATCAAATCGGTGAATAACGCTCCTACAAAATTTCCAAGGTCACGATTAATTATTCCCCCTGAATTCACGTGAAGCCACTCCAAGTACTGATTTTCGTAATAAAGTCTAGCGCGATGAAACGATCACGTTTCCTTCTACCAATGAAGAAGATCGAAATACATTAAACATTAAATCTATATCATCCATGAGTGAAGCAATTATGAAAGTACGAAATATTCTCAGACTTCTCGGTACGTACGTTAAAAAAACACCAAGATAATCGTGGACGTATCACACATATCGATCGTTCGACCACTAATTGAACTGGAGATTAGAAAACTTTCACACGTATCGCGAGCAGCCCCGTAGCGTTTCGCGACTACTGATAACACCATGCGCTGATTCAAGTCGAATTCCCCTGTCCATTTCGGATACGACACGATTCCGACGAACCCGTCGCGATAACTACGCTTTATTCCGAGAACTTCCGACAGCTTCGTTCCTGGATGGGAATTTATCGACTGCAATCACGACGGGGACAATAGGCGCGAGACGGATTATTACTCACAACAAATTACACGGGACGATGGTGGAACGACTCGCCTTCGACGCGTTAATTGGCTCACGGTGAAGATCGCATGCACTCGGTCACCGGGCGACGATCAACCTGGCCGCGATTAACACGTTTACGCTCGGAAAATATATTCTGGGAGGCGAAAAATTAATTTTTTAGATTGGTGGAGAGTACCGTGGAACTACCGTTTCGGGGTCGTTACGATCGTTAAGATTCATGGGTTTTAAGTAGATTTTTGTTCGACACCCTCAGAATCGAATCTTTCAGCGGAAAGCTTTCGATGGAATATAACATAGTACTCGCGAAAGTTTCTAGGAGCCTGATTTGTTCTCTACTCAATTGGAAGCTGCAGTCAGTGTAAGAAATACAGCAACTAATTTAAAATAAAAACTAATAAGAAAAGAAATAAGAGGAATAATTCCCCTAAACTTTATTAATAAAATATAAAAATACGAAGTTTTCTTTTGAATTGATTCCCGTACGAATATTTACTACACTGACTGTAAGTAATTAACACTAAACCAATAAACCGATACAAATGAAACGTCAGTGAGCTTGGTGCGTGAGACTGCATACTCCGAAAATCCTTTATACGGGGACCGGTGATAAATGACCGAAACCTCGTTTTTTATCAAGATAAAATCAAGCCTATGTTACCAAGGGATAATGTAGCTTCCCATCGCTGAAACAATTTTTTCGAATCGCCGCAGTGGTTCCAGAGATATTCTACGATATTATCAATAGCAACAAAGATCCTTCTTCCCAATACACGCAACAATTTTGTACAACGCTAAAAATATTGTCTCTAGAAAATTAGAAAGTATATGCTCCAACGTTCGAACGCGATACTATTTTTAAAAGCTCGTGAAAACTCGCGAATCGTCAGCAGATGTATTTTTTCCGGCGCCTCACCTTCGGAATTAATCATCGAGCAAGTTTCCCCGGTGAAAAGCGAACGCGTACGAGTTTCGGCGATTTCGCGCGATCGCGAGTCGATCGAGAAATGCGGTCCGGTACCTCGAGCGGGGTTCGATATACTGACACGGGCGTTGTTGCCGCGAGCCCACGGATTATCTGCGAGCCGTAGATAAAAACTTCTCGTTACGAAATCGAACGTAACGCGAGGCGAGAGAACACGCGCATCGAGCTGTTCGATGGCTGACCGAACGAGCCGCTATCAGCCGGTACCGTTGCCCAATCGCGAGTCGGGATCGAACTAGAGAGGAAACGGAGTGGAAGAGCGAATATACTCATCAAGGAGGGGAAAAAAAAAAATAGACGCGGAGACCGGGCGACAAATGGACCGACAGTGGGATACATCGGAAGAGAAGGGGGGGGGGTGGGGAGGGGACCGAAGAGACGGAACTCGAAGTCAACACCTCTCCAATGATGCCTAATTAGTCTACTTTCATTTTTTTGTTAAGTTCCTAACGGTGGGTTTTTGTTGCTTTTGTTGATATTGCAAAGAGGTAAATCTTGAGTAGATATTAAGAATTTTTTTCAGGAAGAGGAAGAAGATAGAGGAAGGGGAAGAGGAAGAGGAAGGTGGTGGGACCCTTAAGAGATGGAACTCGAAGTCAACAGCACTCCAATCGTGCCTGATTCGTCTACTTTCATTTTTTCTAAACTCCTGTCTAAACATTTTTTCAAGTGGTAAAAGGCTACATCGTCCCTTAATAACGCAAGCTAGATTTTACCTTGATACAAACAAGGTTTTAGTTCGCAATCTCGATATATCCGTAAGTAAAGTTAAACAGTTACCATAAGAGTTTTTCGGATGTGAACGGCGTACAATAAAAATAGTTTTAACGTAACCCTGTAGTTTTGATGCGTATCTCGAGAGATACACCCGTGAGTGATATTGAAATTTCGAAGAAATGACCTGTGATTGTCGCTAATACGTTACGCGGAACGGTTGAGAGTGATTTCGGAGTTGGGGGGGATTCGTATGCTCAGCACGCAAAGTGCACGGAAGTCCCGCACCCGCATTTATTAAACAAGTTCACCGAACTACGGATAGGCGTTTGGTGTACAGTGGGCAACTTTCGAGTGGGCATTTGTATGCATTTGTAACTTTACCCTGTTAAAAAAAGAAGAATCCTCGCTGTTCTTACTCGAATTAATATCTCTTTTTATATAAATTAACAAATGTCTGGGAGGATCGCTCGGAAGTATCACTCAGACCATCTGCTTTTAATATCATAAAGAAGAATTCGTGTTGGGAGCTTGGTATAGCCAGAATACACTCGCGAATATCGTCAATGGCCTTGTCTGTGTAGGAGATTGACGTAAACTAGTCGAGGAAGAGGGAGAGCAGCCAGAAGAGGAAGACGGCGAACGCGTTGCGTTGTCTTCCGGCTGGCCTAAACGAAAATACCCTGCCTGCTCTCCCCTCTTCTGGTAATTTCGCGAGACTGGTCCAGGTTCGACGTCCTGGGGTCCAGGAATTCCATCGTGCTTGTTTCCATCGATTTGCATCGGCTATTAACCCCGAGTCTTTTGTCTAACTTGGACAACTGGCAAGGGAAGATATGCTGGCCTAATTGGAACATAAACAGGCACACCTATATCTTCTAACTTTATAATATCTTTCTCATTAACAACTTTATATAGAAAAGAAAAAAGAAACACCAAGTTCCACTTTTCAAGCATCGACGATTAAAAATTCCAGTCCTGATATTACGATATCCAAGAGCCGTGGTCAATGACTCTTAGACAGGATTCGCTGTTCTATTTGTCAAGGACACGTCTGTAAGGACGATCTTTTGACTTTACGAGTAAATATAAGATCGATGGAGAGCGCAAATAAGTCGATGTAAAAATGTATCGACAAGTGTTGCTACGGATGTTTGCCTGGCAGATAATGCGAATCCCCTGCGAACCGTATCTAACATCCAAGTTTATTACCGCCGTATTTATCCGTCCTACCATAAAACGGATTATCCGGTCGATAAACAGATACGCCGCTCTCTCGACTCCAGCTACTCAAATTTCATCCCGAGGAAACCGCATTGACTCGGCTCACCAAGAGAGGCACTGGATACTCTCGAGAATAATTCTGCAGTTGCTTGTTTGACGTCCGTTCATTCCATTAGCGACCGAGTTTCGTCTTGGATTTTAGTTATCTTTTACTATTTTCAAGCGCGTTATACCCACACAATATATCTTGTAAACAAATCGACCAGGACAATTGAAAATTTCAGAGAACCTCGTACACGTATGTGCAAATAAAAGTAATAAATTTCAAAAGTTTTACTGATTTAAACACTCTGATTTAAAAAAGAAAAGAGAGAGAGAGAGCATCCCTTTAATTCGTCCCGATCTCTAAAGTCAACTCTCAGGTGGCAACGCGTTATGATGCATGAAAATCTCATTCGCAGCCGAGTGCCAAAAATAATTCGAATCCCGAATCCCGAGTGAATGTTTTCGGCATCTCAATGAGCCTAAATCGTATGCGCATAATTTTATACCCAGGTTATCGACCGTCCAGACGTACCACCTTTGCATTTCCAGCTCAGTTTCTGTCGGTTTTATTATTTACCGTAAGTGTAAATTCGATTCAACACTTCGGCCGTCCCTTTGCCTCGCGCGTTAAAAAAAAAAAGCCACGATCGACTCATGCATAATTTTCACCCCGCAATTAGAGCTAATGACAGCGCTAATTGTCCCGTACATATAACTGTACTATTCCGCAGATAAGGTTGCATAATACAGATACTATTATTACTCAGTTCTGCTCGATTGGTCGAAGACGCTCCTTGTAGCCTCGCTCGACCCGTTCCGTCGACAACAGAGAATGACTTTCCATATTGTTATTGCTGTCGTTTCACAGCTTCTCGAGGGGGGGCTAAAAATGTAGCCGTCAGAATTTGTTACACGCCTCGGGCCATTAGCCCACTTCGCAACTCCGACCGCTGGGGGAAAAAAACTTTATAGCGGTGATGCAAAGCGCGGCACAAGTGTCTCGTATATCTCGAAAATTTAAAAATACTCGGGTGCTCGAGGAAAACACGATGCGATACGCGAGGAGTCGAAAGGCGGCGAATCGACGACGATTCGAGACCGATCATTAACACGAAACGCGATTCCGTCACGCGACTCCAGGTTATTGTTTACGTCGAGCGTGGCCGAGGCACGCGCGATACTGGCGGAGCCAGTAGGAAAAAGGTTGCACGAATCGAATCGCGCGAGTTCGTTCTAGGGATTCTCGAAATCGCGGGTCTGATGCGTTTCGAACTGTTTTAAGCGATGAACGTCAACGCTCAACTACAAATAGTTACTTAGGCGGAGGAATGCGACGTCATACTCCGGACGTATCGCGAATCGTTAAGTTTTCAGTAGAAATGCGAACGCGCCTTGTAAAATTAGACGTATCTCAGGAGTCTGGGTTCCAAGATCAAACTGCTCGTAGTTGCGACATTGCAATGTTGCAACATTTGATTTGGAGACGCGAACAATGGTAGGTTAATTGAAATTTCGATCCTTTCGATCCTGGAAATATATACGATGCTTCGAGTGGTCGGTTTTTGAGATTCCCGAGTCAAGGCGGGATCACGGGTTAGATATTTCTGAGTTACTCGCGAACGAAAGGAAATTCACGCCGTCGGCGGACTAAACGCGGTCAAGAAGACGTCGATACGGTTCCGACATCATCCAAAGCGACCTAAATCGGCTCGAAGGAATGCACCGCTTCTAATTCCTCGGTTTTAATTCGAATCGACGACGGTCTCAGCTTCCAACTTGGAAGTTCGCGTCTAAGTATACCAAAGACCTAGTCGATCTTCAAACACGAACCATTTCAAGTTGATACCTAACAACACAGTTAATAAATTACAGACGACAGACCCTGGCATCGTAACAACCCTATAAAAAGGTCCTCAGTGTATACAGCCTCAGGAGTGCACACCTCGATGCACTTTTATTGTTACTAGCTAACGTCAAAGATCTAGTCCATCTTCAAACACGGAACCATTGCAAGTGGACGACCCCCAAGGCAGTCAATAAATTCCAAAAGACAGACACCGAGTCCAACAACCCTATAAATAATCCCTCGGTGAATAAAACGTCAAGAGTGCACTCTTGGATGCACTCTGGCCTTGCCTCAAGACCCCCACCAGGTCGATTGCCAATTTTCCTTCGCGATCCTCATCCACCCTTCCTCTCTCTACTTCCTCGCTCGATTCTCACTGGCGATTACAAAAATTCCGAGTGCGTTCTCTTCGGCACTGACCATTTCGGAGCGTTCCACGATCCCGAGTATCGCCCAAGACGTCGCAGACGGAGTGTACAGAGTACGGTCGTGCGGAAAGAGTAGGACCAGAGTAAAAGCAACGAAATTAAGTAAAAGGGTGTCTCGATTCGCGCGCATACAGCGTCCCGTCACCGATGGCGCGAGCGTCGTGGAGTTTCCGTCGCGATCACGACTGCGCCCGCGACGCAGCAGAGGTGCACCGGTGCTCGATGCATCCGCGACGATCACTGAGAGCCGCGCCAAGACCGTGGCGAAACTTGAATCGCTCGGTTGTCGCCATGAATTCCTACCCCTGGTCCCTCGCTCCTGGCACCACGGCGATCGTTCGAGTTGCACGGCAATAAGCTGTTGCTTTCTGCACGTACACGCTGGTCTACGTGTGTTTTCGCGTGCGCGATCCCTTCTCTTCTCTCTTCCTACGCAGGAGGCACGCGCGTAATCAGTCAGCGCCGCGTTCAACCGAGTTAAATGTGTGTCACGCGGGATTCGCTAATCCGAGGAACTTCCACTTCCGCGAGCCGCGACGACAAACAATCTTAAACCGCGGCGTCGACTCGGGAGACGATGATTTTTATTTAGTATTTTTCGGGGAAGGTGGAAAAGGTAGAAATAGGAGTGGGTTCGACTCCCAGGAGGAGGAGGAGGAGGAGGAGGAGGAGAGGAAGATGTGGAGTTTGAGGCACCTGGTCGTGTTTGGAATAGTTTGATGGCTGATGCATAGACAAGGCTTTGGATAATATTTTTCCTTTTGTAGGCATTCTGTTTTGAGGCAGTTGGGCGTGGTTTGATTGTAGTTGGATACGTGACACGTAAATAAGTAGATTATAATTGCTGTTGTGTAGATATATATGAGGCACTCGATCACGCCTCGAGTGCTAAGCAATTAACAGAAGCTCCCCGTACAGTACATTCAGATACACAAATGTATCGAACACTCATTTCTCTTTGTACACTTTTACCTAGGTATCGCATTACATTTACACCCCTACTAATCTGCTCTTCCAATAACCAAAAATTCTATCCTGCTACCCACCTAATACCATTTTCAAAACCACTCGTGCCTCCTCAAACCTTTTCCCTCGAATCTACGATTCCCTCCTAACGCTAATTTCCAAAGAGCTTCCACCGGAGTACCCTGCATATTATCAACGTCTAGCAGCGATGATGTAACCGGCGAAGATCCCACGCGAGTCGCGTGATCGAGTCGGGTCTATAGGGGAGCGAGCAGGCTGAAAAATCGATAAGAAACAGTGGGAAAAAGAGCGAGATCAAGTTATCGATCGACGATCGAGCCGAGGTCGTTCGCGTAATCGGGTCGAGATCAAAACAGCGTCGCTGACGCTCGGAGCGACGATTATTTTGAGAGCGGGCACGCGGTCATCGCGTTGTGTGGTGACGTTCGAGACACGATCGCTCTGGCTGTAGCCGAGTCGCAACGGAGGTTACTACCGCACGTTTTCAAATATCGCTGATAACCGAATTATCGACGGAAATATTCTAGGACGGGAGGAAAATTACAGCGCGAGCCGCGGAAATCCGTTTTCTTCGGTGGACTATTAACGCGGATTATTACTGTGGATTCTTAAATATCGTGGTATGGTCCTTTGGGAATATTCGTACCATCTCGAGTCACGTTTAATAATTGTTCCTAACAGAAAGAAGATAGATCTACGTAATAAATATACGAATTAGGCTGGTCGGCGTTCTTTTGGCGGCACACAACCAATGTCGCTCACCGATCGCGAATAGGTCAGACAGAGGTGTCCTCGATTCACACTTTGTTTTGTAAAAATTCGCTGATCGGTATTCTTTTGACGGCACACGACCGTTGTTGCTCTTCTGTTTAACCGTTGACGAGCAGTCGGTCGTCCGCCGGATTTTGCGGGAGTCGGTCGTTTAAAGTAATTTTTACCAGAGATTCGTGTTAATCTATATCCATCCTGAAATCCTGTCACATAACAAGGTCACGGTACCATTGAAGATGATTATTTCTGTGCCAAATCTGACAATCGCCATCATAATTTTTGCGCGCTATAGGTTTGACATCCCTTAAACACCTAACCGTACACTTTCCCACTATTTACCGAATACTGACTACCAATCATCTAATTTGCTCCCCGACATAGTCCAAGTATTATCGTCGCCCCCCGACAGTGCAATTCACGAGGCACACTATAAATTCTCGCGCCTGTATTCGTGTCACACTTTTCCTTCCTTCGCGATTCGGATACCCACGGCTGTGGTACCAGCGGGTATCCGAGAAACGCCCGGCACGTAAAATAATCTCTGAAACTGGCCAACTGCTCCGACACGCTTCGTCGAGCTTGTTTGCGAGCCTAGACTCGGCCACCCGTCAGGATGTGCTCCGATTCTATTCCGTCGAGCAGCAGGAAGTCGCGCTTCCCGCAGCTTTTCGCAGACTAGGAAACTTAAGCGTCCCTCGAGGTAACGATATCACTGGAGAACGAGGATCCTAGCCTCTCATAGTGTTCCACCGAGCACCGTGAATCCGCTGCAAGTATATTCACTTGAGAACGCTAGTTTCTTGTCCGACAGTTCACACTATCATTCTATGACCTGCTTGATAAACAGATAGACCAAGGTTTCTTCTCGTTGTTGAGCATAGAAAACAATCGTAGCGTCCTCATCCCTCGCTCTGTACAAGGTAGAAAGAGCTTGCACCGTTTTGGGATTCATGGCTGGATGGTGTATTAAACTCCGGCAGAACTCCCGAGAGAAGCTCGTCCTTGACACTGTCGAGGATTAAAGTTGAACGAGTGGAGTGGAGTCGTTGCAATCGGCCCTGATCGCGCTGGAAAAAAGGATAACACTGCCTCCCCGGAGCGTAAGAGGTTACAAGCCTCGAGGCCTCGACACTCTTGAACCCACCTCCGCGGAATGTCCACTGCACCACTCAGAGATCACCCTATATATGTTCAGCGAGAAACGCGTCATCCTCGCCTGGCCTTCTTTTCTCAACCGCGCGAACCCGCCCCCCGAATAAAACAGCCTCCGATCGATATATATCGACGCTTCTCGAGCCAGCGATCGAATAAAGCTCGTCACTGTTAAGCCTCGTTTAGGTTCGTTCCTGGTGCTACTTACTGTGTCACGCAAGCAGCGTCGTCGGTGCCGCGCTTCGATGAATTGCGATTCTAGGATTCTGTCGAGTACGAGAGAGATAGGATTCGCGCGAGCGAGTTTGCGCGTCGTCGACTTTCTCCCTTCCGACGCTCTCGCTTTCGTTGGAGGTCGAGAGCGTACCGACGCACCGCGTCGAGGAAGTATCGACGACCGCGAGGAATCGAGAGAGAGAGAGAGAGAGAGAGAGAAAAAAGAGAGATGGAAAGCACGACAAACGCGAGTATCCCGGCGCAAGCGCAACCCGAAACACCGCCCTTCGCGGAAAACCTTTCACTCTCGACTGCTTCCGACGAAGTAACCCCGTTTTTCGGGGATTGCTCGCTCGTTATCCCGTCCCGCCAAGGGAAGGGTCTCGAACGCCCACCGGTTTCCACGAAAAACCAATGAGACACCGCTAGGCCCTGGCTCTCGTTCGCCAATCGATCTACGCCCTCGCGCTGCTGATAATCGCGGTCAAGAGACGACGATTTCAAGGCCAGGAGAAGGGTAACGCGACAAGGGTCGCTTCTATGTTTTGGGACTGCATTCCGGTTACGACGTTTTTAAAATAGGGGTTGTTTACGGTGAACGATATTGTTTGGAGTTTGGAGGTGGCGTCGAACGTTGAAGGGTGGTGGAGCAGAGAAGACAGCACGTCTCGAGGAAAGTGTCGTGCAGGAGACCTGAGAGTGACGGAAATGGAGACAAAATTGGAAGAAAATTTTCTGCATTACTGTATACAGTCGATCCCATAAATATTCGTACCGCCGCCCCCTCCCTTCATTCCTTTACCCAGAAACGAAATCAAACTTTCTCCAGCCAAGAGATTCCGTGAACGATTAGAAAGCCAAAGGACTTTGGCCATGTAACAGCCTCTCCCAAAGAGACGAATATCCTAGAAACCTTGACCATTCGTTTACAAGAAGTACAGAAGAGAAATATACCCCCTGTTTCATAATTGCGATATGTCGGTTACGATACTGGCCGTTGCACAACAAATTGCCAGGTTAAAAAAAGTTTGGCGCGTTACGCAACGCGTGCAACCTTCTGGCTCCACCAACGCACACCGAAACGACTATCACAATAACGACTACAATCGTGCGAGAAGATTTCAGAATGGATATACATTAACACGAATCTCTCTACCAAAAATGACTTTAATTCGGAACGATCGACTCCCACAAAATGTGAAACGAAGCCGAACGATAATGGATGCGTGCCGCCAAAAGAAAGTCGACCAGCTAATTCTTACAACAGGAACGACGCAATTTTGTCAATTATCTCGCGATAACCACGAGACCCTCCGAAACCACATGTGTTTAAAATCGTAGCCTTCTCTCGACGAGCAAACGTTTCAAGGCAGTAAAGAGACGACTCTACCAGCAAGCTCTTTTCCAAGGGAGAGAGGAGTTTCCCAAGCCAAGTTCGAAGGAAAGTGGAAGACTCGGGGAAGGAAGGCCCGAAAGGAAGCTCCAGAGAGAGGAGTAACGTCGAAATCCATCCCGGCAGCGGGGCTGGATCGACTAAAGCAAGGAGGCGCTCGTGGAGGGTAGCCAAGGGCGGCGAAGGGTGTCAGGGACCTCTTTATATGGGCCACGAGATTCCACTTGGTCGAATATCGTCTTAGTTTCGGAGGGTTGGAGTATACGACGCGTGTTATGCGAGTAGGTAGTCACGAGGGGGCGAAACGGAGATAAAGGGGATGGCCGAGTCTCGAGATTGTCGTGGGGGATGAAAACGGAAGGCGACCGTTTTATTCGTTTCCCGTGGAACGAAGACGTCGGCGCGTTTGTTTGTTCGACGGTTAAAGACGGTTTTATCTTTCATCTTCTTTTCGTTTAGGTATCGCGACGTTTCTTGTTTGGCTGCTCAGATTACTGGAACGTGACGGTTTCACCTATGCATGAACGTCGAAATTCTTTTTGAATTAATTACTTGATCGGAAAACATTGAGATGTAATGTATCAGGTGTGGAAATTAGTTCTGTGCCTTTCGAAAGTGCCTTTCCATTTTTCCCTCGGTTGTACACTCCAACGGAGTACACGTAATTATAAATACCGAATGTTGAACTAATCTGTGAATAATTTCAATATTCTGAAGGTTTCTGTTTAAACTAGAGTCATAATTAATGCAACGTCATGACAGAGAATTAATTTCTACACTTCATCTATCTCAACTTGAAAGTCAATGAATCCCAATACTAGGACTGAATAAATACAACACAGTTAATCGATTCTAACGCTTATTCGCGTCCGAGGATTAAACGCCACCGTTAATTGCAACGATTGCGTTTAAAACACATCCTATGTCCGCACGTTGAACGTGTATTCCCGATACAATCTCGAGTTAATCGACGAGTCGCGTCGCTCGTTGCGTCATAACGTCGGTGACTACCGACTAAAGACGCTTTTACTGCGTTTCGCGGAAACCGAACATTCCTGAGACGTTACTTTGTTACGTCTAAAAAATCAAGTATATACGATCGCAAATCGCTGCGATTGCGACCGTCCGGCCTGACGCAATTCTCAACGAAACGACGACGTTGTGCGTCGAGTGAATCGCACCCCCTAGCAAGGGTGAAACGCAGGAGGGAGGGTCCCGACCACTTTACGAGGACCCTCCAAATTTTTAACGATAAATACCCGTCGTAAACCGCGGCAGAATCGGGAGTATCTTCCACAAACGGTCAATAAAAAGACAGAACGGAGCACAAACATCAAAGTCGTCGATAAAGTCGGCTTTCTCTAACATGCAGCTGAGAGATAAGCCCCGGGAACACTTACCTTGCTCGATCGTCGTGCTTCGATGAGGGATTTAGCGCGCGCGTAAAATTCGAAACGGACGTTAAACGTAAATAGAAAATATTTGGAACGTCGGACGCACCGGAAGCTTCTTCGAAAATTAACTATTGCGTGGATTCGAACGTTTACTCTGACTCTGCATGGTGCAGTCTCTGAGATTCGTTCTAGAAAGAAAAAAAAAAAAAAAAACTATACCGAAGTATACAAGTATGCTCTCTCCAAGCCTCAAGTATTACATCAACGAATCAATGACATTTCCTCGCGTGGAATGGATAATTCCGTTATGCAATTTTTACGTGAGTTTCTTCAAACACTTCCTCGGGCGCCACATGTCAGGCTAGTGATCTCACAGGGACAATAAAACAATAATCCCGATAAGACGATAAAACGATCTTTCCCTGCGGTTGCACAAGTCCATACAACCTATAAAACCAACCGATGCGCTCTGTTTGAATATTCCAGTTCGAATATCGTCGAAATTCCATCTCGGGTTAGAGATTCCATTCGCAATTGACGCAACGGGTAAAAAGCGACACACAGACACAAACAGACTGTGAAGATACTCCGATAACGTATTCATGCACATGAGTTGCGAACGTGGAGAGTAGTTGCGAATCCTACCTTACGACGTAATTCACGCAGACGACGGAGAGCGGCTTCTGCTGCTTGGAACAGTGGATGAGGGTGGCCTGTGTCACCACCCATGCGTATCCTCCACGTTTCCCCAAGAATCTGTAGGCCACAGTCTCGCACTGGCCCTTGCTGAACACTGGAACAAGAGTAAACAGGGATATCAGAGGTCCTGTGACGAGTAACTGTGCATCGTGCGATCTGCGCCCTATATACGCGTCTGGTGAGTCGACGCTGCGCGCCGGGGGCGCATCCTGGATGATGAAATTTTAACGCAGGGATTACCAATCTCCCCTCTACTCCGCGATTCTTGCATCGTTTGAAACGTGATTGCATCGATACCCCTTTCCTTAAATTCCTAGGATGATTTCAGAGAGCTCGAGCCATCATCCACTGGTCAGCTATTCAAAATAAAACTAAAGAAAATACAGAGGATCTATGGAAATAAAGCGAAACCCGTCTAACAATAACAGAAACAACTAACAACAATTTCAGTTGCAACAGAGCAGGAGTTTCCCATCGTCTAATCGGTGACCAGTGGATCCACGACTTTAGCTGGGTGATCGATGACCAGTGATCCGTGACACGAGCACAGGTACCTCGAATAGACCCCAAACTACACGACACACCATCGATATCAGACTGACGTACGACCCTTGGAAAAACTGGTACTATTTATGATACGCGGAAACGGTTTTTCGAAAGGACGCGATTTATGGACAGTTTTATTAACAAACCAGACTTTTTTCCACGATATCGCCCCGCCTTCCAGGGAACTGGCCATTCGGTTTTATGGACATTCCCTTTCGTCACGAATTTCGAGGTACTATTCGCTGGATCAGCTTATCGACGCGGCTACGCATCGCGGGTGCCTCGCTATCTCTCGTCCCTTCGCGTGAGAACGACAGATGAGATTAGCCGAGGGTGATCGCGAACGCTGATGCAGAAAATCGAGATTGCCGTCGAAGGGAGCATCCGTGATGTTGGACAGGCGTTCGAGAGGTCTGCGAATCGATAGAGTCGCGTAGCAAGGAAAAAGATATTACGGGGACAGAAAGTTCATCCCGAAGGGATGGAAACATTTCTGAAGCGTTCCTACGATGAAATTGCATAGTTGATTGCTGAGTCTATCCTTCATCAGACCGTCTATTGTTAAGATTGTTAGCATCGGCATTAGAAGAGTATTGTTCTATTCGTCGTTCGTTAAAATCGATACAATTTCGCTCTCCATTTATCATTTATCTCGAGAACGAAACTAGACCGTTCGTACAATGAATTATTTAAATGGAAAGTTCTAGATTGCCCTTCCAGTTTACTTTAATGAATCATGAAAAATTATATCTCGCCCCAGATAAGAAAGAGAAGATTCGTTCGAAGAAATGATTCAGTCATGAGTCGACAGATATCCAAGGGAATAATTTTATAAGTTATATGGCCACGTCGCCACGGGTTGAACGTGCAATTGTGGCCCGGTTGCCAATTAAATCACGCACTCGTAAAAAGGCTCCCTGCTCCTAAAGTCCTGATAAGAGATTGCGGTCTCTGAGATCCTTTGCGGTGTCGTTCACCCGAGCTGGTCAGCCCACTCGAAACCGACAACTCTTCCCACCCAACACCCACGAACTTTGCTTCTTTTTCCCCTCAGCAACCGCGTCGATCGATGCCTCGACACGCTACTTTCTTCCGTATACCTATCCTACACCTCTATACGCTTCAGTTAAACCTCGAACTTGATCGATGTGCATTTGCTAAGATATTTATACGGTTGATAATTGAGTTCAATGCTGTACTTATCAATCGAAAGTATGTAGAACACTTCTTCTATAATGTTTCATGAGGTTTCCAAAGAATATTTGTTCATCAAGGTTGGTTGGGATTCACTGATAAAGCGAGCGAGGCATCCGCGCGCGGTTCGCAAATTAGCGAGTGGGTTGCCCAGTGATCGCATT
>NW_026534397.1:0-10629 GCF_026225885.1 Hylaeus anthracinus
CGAAATTGATGGCATAATGCATGGCTGTCATGTCATCTAGTCGACGGTAGGAGATAGTTACCATTCGAAGAAATGGATAAAATAAAATTACTGCGTAAGGTATATGGCGATTGTGAAACCTAGAATCTTTCAAGGACTGACAATCTAACAGACCTGTTAATATTAACGTCGCTGTCAATTTGATTGTCAGGGTGAACCTGCAGTGGCGGGGGGAGATTCTTCAATATCGTCCAGTTACAGCGACACTATGCAACTCGCCTCTTCGCTATTCAGTCTGGGTTTATTTCAGTCTCTGATGTCGAATTATTCAAGTACGAATCGTGTCGAAGTGAACGATTACAGCGGACAGTCGCGGCGCAACAAAATCGTTAAGATAAATTTTAGCGAAGTGCCAGAAATATATTACAATTACAGGGGTGGGACAAGGGGTGTTGGGAATGGCGAGATCGTTACTCAGTCTGGTGTTCCCGGTACTTTATAATCCTCCATTTTCAGTTGCATTACGAGACCGTCGCTTTGTGCACGAAAATTAATCCCATCAGTATTGCTTTCGGCCTGTGTTCCAGATATACGGTTACGTGCCTCTCAAAGGGTCGAACTACGTGCAAGGCACGGAGAAACGCTGGCAGGAGTGAAATATATTTGAAGTTTCGATAAATAGAAAAACTCCGGTTACTCTGGGACGAGTTACAGAGAAACGAAAGCGAACATGAAATATTCTACGTAACACGTGGATGTTAACAAACGTTAATGAGTTTTCCAGGATGCGTTTCATGATATTTAGACTTCCTTGGCCGCGAATTGATTATCTCCAGAATTAAAATAAAGCGATCGATTACACAAACTCTCAATTCATCGAGCTGATGCATAGTTCATGCATAAAAACAAATTCGCGATAACGGTATAATTTATCGCTTATTGGATTGGCTGACTCGTCACGTAATCGTATTTAATCTCGCGGAGTACCTGTATATGCGATTTGCCATACATCTCGACACTTAAAAAATAAACACTACACCGAGTGCTGCAAACAAGTTTTTATTGGCTCCGCTATCAAATCGACGGCTTTCGTGGAAGCAGACGGAATAAGTGCAAAACAATTGAAGGGAAATTGTTTGTTTTTAACCGGCTGCAATCAAAGGATGATCCTTTCGTATAGCGAGGGAGGGCGTCAATATTTACTCGTGTCTTGCTGCGAATAAAGTCGACGCTTAAGACGCGACACATAAAGGAGACGAGCATGAATTCAACGCGGATTTGGTGTGTGTGTGTGTGCGCGCGCGCGCGCGCGCGTGTGTGTGTGTGTGTGTGTGTGCGTGCGTTTGCGTGGGTAAGGAGGAAACGAGGCCGCGTATCTGTGTTGATGGCGGGCATGAAAAACGCATCGCGTTTCGCCCGGAAGCGGCACAGAATAAAAGAACAGTACATGTTGACAAACATGCGCATCGTTCCAGCTACTGTTGGAGACGCTTCCAGCGGGCACAGCCTGAATTATTCAACGGGCTTATTAATAATTAATACTAACTTTTTTTTTCCAGGTCAAAAAGTAGCGCGGAGGGTTCTCCCGGTCCGGTAACATTGCAACAAAGTGGAGGGTGCGTTTCTGGTTAAAATTTTATTAAAACGCGGATCTACCCTTTCGCCGCGGATGATTTTAACTATGTAAAATCAGAAATTTTGTCTTCTTCTGTTCGGAAAAAAATCCGCGACTCGGATTAAGAGTGTACTTGGATTCTGAGAAGCAATTGTCACAGCAGCATTACCGGAAGTGTGCCGTGTAAGAAATTCTCTTGGACTCCATTGAATGAGTGCTTCTTATTCGAATTGTGACGAATTCCTATTCCATCTGCAAAATTCCATTGCAGATTTGAGGACTGTATCTATCGCGTCTATTCTTTTCTTTTACGCGCTTCGAGGGGATAGTCAATCCACGAAGTATTCAAGATACAATTTTATAAAATTTTAATATATTCCAATAGCTATACATTTTCTGCGCATTTTGGAAAAGTAATAACTCTTTTGTCTCGTACATATACTACAGATACCGTTGCGGAGACGAATAAAAATAACTTTGTTACGTGTTTCTCAGTACAGAATGATGAGCCAGTCGATAGGCGTCGCTTAGCCGCAGGCAGCACTAGTGTCGTGCTTCGTATACCTTCCATAGCTCCCTATTTCTGTCGATCGTTTCAACGATTCGATATTATACGAGCAGATTTACTGCCTTTGGAATGCACCAAACATATAAACGAGACTGTCAGAGTTGTTTTCTGTTTCGTGTTCATGCGAGTAGTGTTCAGTTCCTCTTTACGAAGAAATATGTTTCTTTGCGACTATGGAATACTTTACAAGAATCGTAACAAGAATCGTTTTCAAATATTAACAGTTTCTGTTAAATCGCTCTTCTCGATGGCCCATCGTAGAGTTTCCCTGTATTTTTCATCTCTGGCTCGAATGTCGTATAATTCGAAATTGATGGCATAATGCATGGCTGTCATGTCATCTAGTCGACGGCAGGAGATAGTTACCATTCGAAGAAATGGATAAAATGAAATTACTGCGTAAGGTATATGGCGATTGTGAAACCTAGAATCTTTCAAGGACTGACAATCTAATAGACCTGTTAATATTAACGTCGCTGTCAATTTGATTGTACTGATTTGAGATTCTTCAATATCGTCCAGTGTTACCGCGACACTTTGGGTCTCGCCGCTTAGCTATGTTTTATGTTCGTTTGCCATGATTGCTTAGACACCGAAGTACTGATATCGAGGTAGTTACGTATATTTATTTTGATCATATGGTCGTAATTTGTCTGTCAGTTTATAAAATTAACATTTATGGAAAATCGTAATGAAACAGTTGAATTCGAACATTCGTTCTGTGATTATTAAGAAACGTGTCCTGCGTAAGGTTGTATTTAGCATTGCTTCGTAAAGTATTCCCTTATTTCTTTCTTCCGCTAACCACTAGAGTCCCGATGCAAATTATAGTGACTGTGAATAGAAAATTACTAAGTCTACGACACCTGACGCAAACTTTAACGCAGATGCGTCGCATTGATACGACCACGTATGCGTATTATGGCGCATTTGCAATTCCGAAAGTTCGAGTTCTCGCAAGTTTATATAATATGCATCCCGCGACCGCAACCATCTTAAAAGAAAACTTTCCCCGAGGCTGTTTCTAATTTCGTCTGATTCTAGCTCGGAAGAAATTGCGATGCGAACTAACTGATAAAAATTAGTTGACACATAATTCACAAGTACACTATAAATTCTAAGGACAAAGGGCTTTGGAATCCAGGTTGCTTTTACTTTCAATGTGTTATAGGAATTCGGATGACATTCGTCACGAAAGTACATTTGTTAAGTTGTTGACGTATTTTTTTTTTTGCGGATAGAAGCGTAGGACACGTTTGGATAGGTTCATTAATATTTTCTTGACACGTGGCTTTAAAAACCACGGTTTTACATGTTGCACGAACGAATTCAATTCGATACGCGAATTAATATTTATTATACACGCGTATAAAGTACAAACTAAAGCAATAAAAGCAGCGTTGGCGATACTTGAATTTTTAATCAAATCTAATACAGACTTTTCGTTATTTCGGATATGTGCTGCGTGAAAATTGATAACACCGCCGTTTCCAACCACAAATGGATACTACACTCGATTTCGAGATTACACGTTGAAAATACGCGATTCACTTCTCCCGATACGATCTTCCCCTGTAAAGTCCATTTCCAGATAAAGCTGCGTACAGAAGCTTTACGTTTCAGTTGTCGTGCTAGATTCACGCGAACTCGACATCGATAGGCAAATGGGAAATTCAATCATAAGAGACCGCTTTTGAAATAAGGTATACATAAAAAACTAACGTATAATTAGAGGGTAATATTAGCCAGTCTCCATTGCAGATCAATTTCGTTGAAAACGAAACGAACTTTGTATTCGTTTACAGTCGTTCGCTTGAAAAAATAAGTGGGTGTACTCTTTATATAATTAATTCGGTAAAATGTCTATTTCGAAACTGCGAAATGTTGATTCTTGTTCATAGAGATAGAAGCCTCGGTATCGATAACACTGACAATTTCCATTTTTGTGGTTCACGGTAAATCTCCCATTATCCGATATTACTCGACATTTTAACGTTGTCCAATCTCGATTTCCATAAAGAACCAATGCCAGACAACACGGCTGATACGGTGGATACTTTTTCGAACGCGGCGTTATATCAATGTTACGCCCTGTCTGTCTTTTCAATCGTCGACTCCGATACGATGCTTCGATTGACAAAGGACATTCATGTTTTAACCATATCTTTGAACAATTTCATTATCGTGAAACTGTGGCGCATAATTTTTATATAAATTTCGTATCTGTTTTATGTTTCAGATCTTGCATACAAGAAAGATTCATGGCGTTGAAATCTACGAATCCAAGGATAAAGTCAAGATATTATAATCCGAATAAAATTGTTGGAATATTGAGATTATTTTTAGAAAATGGTCATTAACGACGTTTCCAAAGGTAAGGCTTCAAAATCATAGTAATTTTTATTCGAAATATTTTTCAACGTTTCTTGACATTTAAGGGTGACATTAACACGAATCAAATAAAAGAAGAAGAGGCAAACTTTTCTCTCGAGTTCCAAACGAGACGAAATTTGAACTTGTAGACATTTTTCCGATAAAATGGTGAAATCAGAATCAAGATTTCGTCCCTTTCCCGTTCTCAGGCAAGACGCGCGGAATCGTCGCTGGAATCAGAAATTTCTCGGGTACAATGGGACAGATTTGCGAATTGATTTCGCGTTAGTCGGATTATAGAGAATCGATGCAATTTCTGATATCAATCGGGCTATTTCCACCTTGTTTTGATTACCTCTGTACAAGAGGTACGGTCTGCAATTTTCGTGACATCCTGTTGGTACGTGTTCTCCAATATTGACGAGCATGCAATTACCCCTATTGTCTGTTTAATTATAACTGACTAAGCCGTCGGACCGACGTTATTAAAGCTCGAAGATGCATCAAATAAATTTCAACTCCTGAACGACGCGTCTCGCAAACGAGATGAATTTTCGTTAATATTTAACTCTCGAACAGAATAAATTCCGGTTTATTAGTCATTCCCGGCCGAATTTCTTCCGTGAATTGCTTTCGTTGAAGTAGAATTTACTGTTGCGACAATTCACGTTTTAGATGCAATTAAACCTCTTCTGGAAACCGTTAATCTTTCACCAAAGAGAATTGCAGAACGCGTTAAAACTTAAGAGGTCACTTATTTAAATCCCTTCGCATGGTTCATTCTTAATTCGGACACTATTGAATGGAAATTTAAAGAAAGATTTTGATATTGCCTCGATGGAAACAAAGATGATCAAACGACGCGAGCAAGCAGGACAAACATCCCATAAACGTCGAGCAGAGAAATTGTCCGCATAGTTGGTACGTTTTCGTGCGACGGCACTTCAATCACATTGTCCCCGTACAATGTGTCGATTGCTCGCCCGCTTTCGGAAATTCTGCAAATCCTGTGACGCGGTTTGTAAGTCAGACAGAATTAGCGCAGATGGCTTGGAAGTAGTCCAATTGCATGAGAGAACATTTCGACCAAAGTTGTAAAGCCTTCGACGCTACAGAGATACGCGACTATCAAAAGTCCCCTGGATGTTGTCGCTTGAGGAAATGTGAATTGCATTACTCGCAGGACGGTTCCACCTTCTCGATCGTTAAATTTCCAGGGAGTTTGACGTTTAAGACGCATGGACCGCATACGAAATCTGTTTCTGTAACGCAACCAAACCCATTACCATTTCGTTTAATTCCACTCCGCGTTTTATTGGACCTCCGCTCTCTACAATCGATACGAGAACCACTCTTACTCTCTGCACATGTTTTTCAACCTCGTATACACTGAATTATCGTCAATTATTACTGTTGCAATTACTGTTATTGTAATACTAGCTGTGCCCCGCGGTTTCACT
This sequence comes from Hylaeus anthracinus, assembly GCF_026225885.1. Classification (NCBI taxonomy): domain Eukaryota; kingdom Metazoa; phylum Arthropoda; class Insecta; order Hymenoptera; family Colletidae; genus Hylaeus; species Hylaeus anthracinus. The sequence goes on from NW_026534397.1 coordinate 5,996, forward strand.
CGGATGAAATACTATTCTTATTCTATAGGGAAAATGTACCCGGTGTTTTGGACTAAAAAGTTTCCTAACTAAATTGTCTTTATAATAAAGGAACAGAAAATCAATTATAAAGGAAATCGAAAGGAATTGCAACCCCTTTTCTCCCGCCTCAGGGGTTGAATTTCGAAATATCCTTTCTTATTCCTTGTATACATCATAAAGGAAGCCTCTGTTCAAAATTTCAGCTTTCTAGGTTCAAGGGTTTAGCTTGGGCGTTGATATGTCAGCGAGTCGGTGCTTTCATTTATATATATATATATATATGTATATAGACAAGTCTCTTGTTTTCTTTGTGTGCTTTGGAAAGTCCAACCATTAATTCTCCCCTTTCGTTAAATTTAATTCGTTAATTAATCGCGTTACACTGGAAAGCACTGCCAAGTAAGGTGAAATGGAGAGGCAATATTTTTTTTATTCAACTTCGTTACTTGCAGGGGTTTATAATCAATTTTTCATAACCTGTCATGTAACGACGACCCAGATTTCTGACGATGCATGGTCAAACGGGATTTTAATTTATTTATTCAACGTTCAAATTGAGTTTCCTCCGGAAACTTTTAACGACCGAAACAGGTAAACACCGTTTTCAGGCAGAACATAAAGTCTGGAGTCGATTCTAGTAAAAAATTCTTGGCTGTTATTGCGCTTTAAATTCTCCCAAAGCTAAACTTGTCGACGTGTTTTTAGATAAAAAAGAATGTCGAATCACCGTGAATGTTAAAATGATAAAATATTGACTGTACCTCACAGTGGAAAAAACGAAGTCGTGAATTTGTTTCGGAATGTTTAAAAATTAATAAATGGCCACGACCATTCGTCGTTTCTTCGTACAAGTTCGATGCAGCAAATGGCTGTCTATACTTGACGTTCCATCGACATTTTAAGCAATTTACCAGCAACGGCGCAGTAACTGCAGAGTTGTATTTAGACACGCAGCAGCGATTCAAGTGGTCTATAAAGCTCGGGAACTGTTTCAAGACGTTCGAGTATCACTCCGGTCTTAATACGATTACATCCAACAAACTTGAAACATTATTATCCGACGATACGGAGTTCACGGTAAGATTCACCCGGTGCAACCACCTTCGGAGGATTTTCAACAACTGGAACCGTCTGATGAATTAATTGAACGTTTAGCAACGACGCGGACGGTTCAATTCTCCCCGCCGTAGTTTTATTAGGCCCCCCGCTCGCTATTCAAAGAGTCTTTCATACGCTCCCGTGATTTTCAACCCGAGCCCAAGAAATATTTCAAATATTTTTTTTCCTCTCGTTCCTGTTGCATCGCTAATGAATGCGACTCGCGGTTCTGAAAGAGTAATTCTGAAATAAAAGCACGTACAAGCGGACGTTATCGGGCGTAATAAGTACTGCCAAGAATTATTTAATCTTTCTCGTCGAGCGTTAAACGCGAATGGATTCCGGCGGGTTGCTGAACAGAAATGGGCTGTTTCGCGCGAAAACGAGTTCCCATTAAAATGGCACACCTACAGGCGTCGACGCGTTGATTTTATTGTGCGGGAGAAATCACACTTCCTTAGATGAAACAGTCAGTGATTTTGCTCATTTTTTTATGCATTTTTTGAAAGAATAATTACTAAAAAATAAATTGTGAAATCAATACACCACCGTGATTAATTAAAAACAAACTAGTATAGTCTAACGACGAATGTCATAATAATACTATTGTGAGTGAGAAGAACAGAAGTAGAATAAAGCTCACCCATAATTGGATAAAAAATCAACGATACAACGAACATATTCTTCCTAGCATTTGTCTTTTTTGGAAAGGGTTTTATGGAAAGCACGTCGCTTAAAAATTTCACCGACGAATGGCGTTCAAGGGCGGATGCATTTCGCATGGGATAACAATGTAAAGTTTGCGATATGATAAGGATCCAATAGTGGTAATGGCTCTGAAATTTTCATCTGTAAACAGTGAAAAGTCGATGCGCCGCGATGTGGCTTTTAATTATTTTGAAATGGAATATTGATTCAGCGCCGTGAGCGTAACGAATCGAGTATACCCTTATCTTCGTCAAATTATTAGAAAGTCATTTTAGGATCTTTAATGGAACCATAATTAGTTTCATGTTATCGATTAATATTTGTTGCAATTTTGAAGTACATACACGGAAGAAAGTTGTTTAGAAATTCCTGAATAAATTGTTTACTACTAAAAAATACTGAAAATACTATGCATCGCGTAAAAGTAAAATACCCTTTCAAATATTTCTTTCGCTGCACTTTCGCCAGGTCTATAAGTTAACGGCTTGAATTAACTTTAGCGTGATAAAATTCGAAAAATGCCCTAGTTTTTCCGCGTCGAGACTAGAATGCCCCGTTAACATGCCAGCTGTTAGGGGAAGTAGACGTTCCGAAGAAGAGAATAGACCGGTCGGCGTCGTCGAAATCAAAATGGCTCGTTGAAACGCGACCAGCCGCGAGTTTTAAATTTCCCTGTGTAAAACGACAATAGGTCGCCGAAGGGACAACGATTTTTAACCGTACCAAACGCGCCGGTATTTTTAGGTGTTCATCAAATAGTTGAGGTTCACGAGTGGCTTATTTTAAGCGACCTATTCCCGTCGATTGCGCTTGTCGCTCCCTTTTTGCATGGCGTCATGCTCAAATGCGATTTTGACTGGCGCTAGGTGCGTTTCACGCTCATTAAACGCGTGTCGCGATAACGTTCACTGTTATTCCCGTTTGTTTGCAACTCGACCACAGACGCAACGAAACAGAGTGGACGGTTTCGCGTTTTATCGCCCGGCTGTTATGACTAGCCCCCGATTTTTGTAAAACGCTCCGCTTGAAATTTATCGGGAGGGATCGATGATACGTGATTTATTCACGACCGCTATGCCCGGAAAAAGCAAAATAATTAACCCATTTGCGTCGAATAGAACAGTGAAAAATTCGTTCTTATCGCCAACATTTTTCCTCGTTCTATTTAAACGAAAATGTTTGAAAACATTTTCAAAACATGTTAGCTGACGGAAAAATACCTCTGACGTTTGCTATCTCAATCGAGACCCGTCTACTACATAAGGAAAACAATTCCTTCGTAGAATAATCGTCAAGTCCTTTGGATCTTAGATCACTTTCGACCTGGGAAGATAGTTCGAACGTAATATTCAACAACTCGATTGAATCCTAAGTCAGTCTGATAATGGCAAAGGAAAACGGTTCCATTGTGGAATAACAGATACTCTAGTTCTATTCTAGGATACTCTCAGCAAAGGGAAACGGTTCCTGAACAGAACAATCAACACTTCTATCTATAATATATCTTTCTCTAACAGAGGAAGATTGTTTCTGCGCTGAATAATATAAACTGTAGAATTATTGTTTAATAAATGTAGAACGATAAATTTTTGTGAGAATAAGTTTTTGCGAGAAAAAAGAACAACAAGAATCCCTGAACGATCATATTAAAAAAATTCTTGGTGCGCAAAGGGTCGAAACAGACATGTCGAGCACGTGGTCCATGGACCGCATGCGATCCATTAAGCAGCCCATACACCCAGAGGATTATCTGAGGTTTACCCGTGGATTTGATCGATCATCTTTCTCGGTGGTCTTTTTCGTCAGAAAGACAGTGGATCAAACCTGTAAGCTACCCTCCGGTAAACCTCGACCTTGCGCTACCATTTTACATTTTACGACTCGCTTGACATTCTTCTCTTATTACGTGTACTAAAAATTCTGCATATTTTATTCTGCATACAAATTTGACAAATTTCCCATACTCCGGCGTATTAAATATGTAGTAGATTTGCGTCCAGCATTGGAATATCCAAATTACAGCAAAATCCGTGATGTCACTCCGAAAAGTATCGATTCAGCGTGAATTTTATGACGTGTAAGCTACTTTCGCGAATTAGTATTCCTCTCAACGTTTCCATCGTCCAGTCAGATATTAATAGGCTAATACTGTTTCGCTCGCCGAGTTAAATACCAATTACAACGAATCTCAGGGATCAAAGAAGCTCGAGTAGAACTATTTGCACGGGAGCAGACTGTGCGCCCACTTATCTGATAATTAAATCTGAAATCGTTTTTATAATTAGGATTTCGCTATTCAATTGTTGGGGGCGTTGTCGTGAATCGTCTGAAATCAGATAACGACGCAATAGTAACCTGATGCGCGTGTTGCCCACGTTCCCGTGGATATTTTGTAAGCCAATAACAGGAAACCGTATGATCTGGTTCGATTTGCGTAACGCTTCTCGCCCCAACGCCTTTATTTATGGAAATCTCTGCGTAAACGTGGATAGAACTAACGAGACATTTCGATGTAACAAGCAGGATCCCCAATGCCAAGCAAAGGGTTTTCCAAACAGGAACCGGTGCTTTTAGAGTCATAGTGGCACGTATGCGAACAAGAGGATAATTTGATACCGAATCGGTTGATATTAGAATTCGGTTAGTTGAAAAATTTATACCTGAATTACGCGAAATGCCTGTTGGAACGCATTCTACGATTGTCACATTGCAAGATGGACGTTCTATTGGAAAAACTTCCAGGCGCGTGAACTTTGTCTTAAAAAAAAAAAAAAAAGGATGGAGGATGGAAGCATTTCTAACGTCGG
>NW_026534398.1:0-10630 GCF_026225885.1 Hylaeus anthracinus
CGAAATTGATGGCATAATGCATGGCTGTCATGTCATCTAGTCGACGGTAGGAGATAGTTACCATTCGAAGAAATGGATAAAATAAAATTACTGCGTAAGGTATATGGCGATTGTGAAACCTAGAATCTTTCAAGGACTGACAATCTAACAGACCTGTTAATATTAACGTCGCTGTCAATTTGATTGTCAGGGTGAACCTGCAGTGGCGGGGGGAGATTCTTCAATATCGTCCAGTTACAGCGACACTATGCAACTCGCCTCTTCGCTATTCAGTCTGGGTTTATTTCAGTCTCTGATGTCGAATTATTCAAGTACGAATCGTGTCGAAGTGAACGATTACAGCGGACAGTCGCGGCGCAACAAAATCGTTAAGATAAATTTTAGCGAAGTGCCAGAAATATATTACAATTACAGGGGTGGGACAAGGGGTGTTGGGAATGGCGAGATCGTTACTCAGTCTGGTGTTCCCGGTACTTTATAATCCTCCATTTTCAGTTGCATTACGAGACCGTCGCTTTGTGCACGAAAATTAATCCCATCAGTATTGCTTTCGGCCTGTGTTCCAGATATACGGTTACGTGCCTCTCAAAGGGTCGAACTACGTGCAAGGCACGGAGAAACGCTGGCAGGAGTGAAATATATTTGAAGTTTCGATAAATAGAAAAACTCCGGTTACTCTGGGACGAGTTACAGAGAAACGAAAGCGAACATGAAATATTCTACGTAACACGTGGATGTTAACAAACGTTAATGAGTTTTCCAGGATGCGTTTCATGATATTTAGACTTCCTTGGCCGCGAATTGATTATCTCCAGAATTAAAATAAAGCGATCGATTACACAAACTCTCAATTCATCGAGCTGATGCATAGTTCATGCATAAAAACAAATTCGCGATAACGGTATAATTTATCGCTTATTGGATTGGCTGACTCGTCACGTAATCGTATTTAATCTCGCGGAGTACCTGTATATGCGATTTGCCATACATCTCGACACTTAAAAAATAAACACTACACCGAGTGCTGCAAACAAGTTTTTATTGGCTCCGCTATCAAATCGACGGCTTTCGTGGAAGCAGACGGAATAAGTGCAAAACAATTGAAGGGAAATTGTTTGTTTTTAACCGGCTGCAATCAAAGGATGATCCTTTCGTATAGCGAGGGAGGGCGTCAATATTTACTCGTGTCTTGCTGCGAATAAAGTCGACGCTTAAGACGCGACACATAAAGGAGACGAGCATGAATTCAACGCGGATTTGGTGTGTGTGTGTGTGCGCGCGCGCGCGCGCGCGTGTGTGTGTGTGTGTGTGTGTGCGTGCGTTTGCGTGGGTAAGGAGGAAACGAGGCCGCGTATCTGTGTTGATGGCGGGCATGAAAAACGCATCGCGTTTCGCCCGGAAGCGGCACAGAATAAAAGAACAGTACATGTTGACAAACATGCGCATCGTTCCAGCTACTGTTGGAGACGCTTCCAGCGGGCACAGCCTGAATTATTCAACGGGCTTATTAATAATTAATACTAACTTTTTTTTTCCAGGTCAAAAAGTAGCGCGGAGGGTTCTCCCGGTCCGGTAACATTGCAACAAAGTGGAGGGTGCGTTTCTGGTTAAAATTTTATTAAAACGCGGATCTACCCTTTCGCCGCGGATGATTTTAACTATGTAAAATCAGAAATTTTGTCTTCTTCTGTTCGGAAAAAAATCCGCGACTCGGATTAAGAGTGTACTTGGATTCTGAGAAGCAATTGTCACAGCAGCATTACCGGAAGTGTGCCGTGTAAGAAATTCTCTTGGACTCCATTGAATGAGTGCTTCTTATTCGAATTGTGACGAATTCCTATTCCATCTGCAAAATTCCATTGCAGATTTGAGGACTGTATCTATCGCGTCTATTCTTTTCTTTTACGCGCTTCGAGGGGATAGTCAATCCACGAAGTATTCAAGATACAATTTTATAAAATTTTAATATATTCCAATAGCTATACATTTTCTGCGCATTTTGGAAAAGTAATAACTCTTTTGTCTCGTACATATACTACAGATACCGTTGCGGAGACGAATAAAAATAACTTTGTTACGTGTTTCTCAGTACAGAATGATGAGCCAGTCGATAGGCGTCGCTTAGCCGCAGGCAGCACTAGTGTCGTGCTTCGTATACCTTCCATAGCTCCCTATTTCTGTCGATCGTTTCAACGATTCGATATTATACGAGCAGATTTACTGCCTTTGGAATGCACCAAACATATAAACGAGACTGTCAGAGTTGTTTTCTGTTTCGTGTTCATGCGAGTAGTGTTCAGTTCCTCTTTACGAAGAAATATGTTTCTTTGCGACTATGGAATACTTTACAAGAATCGTAACAAGAATCGTTTTCAAATATTAACAGTTTCTGTTAAATCGCTCTTCTCGATGGCCCATCGTAGAGTTTCCCTGTATTTTTCATCTCTGGCTCGAATGTCGTATAATTCGAAATTGATGGCATAATGCATGGCTGTCATGTCATCTAGTCGACGGCAGGAGATAGTTACCATTCGAAGAAATGGATAAAATGAAATTACTGCGTAAGGTATATGGCGATTGTGAAACCTAGAATCTTTCAAGGACTGACAATCTAATAGACCTGTTAATATTAACGTCGCTGTCAATTTGATTGTACTGATTTGAGATTCTTCAATATCGTCCAGTGTTACCGCGACACTTTGGGTCTCGCCGCTTAGCTATGTTTTATGTTCGTTTGCCATGATTGCTTAGACACCGAAGTACTGATATCGAGGTAGTTACGTATATTTATTTTGATCATATGGTCGTAATTTGTCTGTCAGTTTATAAAATTAACATTTATGGAAAATCGTAATGAAACAGTTGAATTCGAACATTCGTTCTGTGATTATTAAGAAACGTGTCCTGCGTAAGGTTGTATTTAGCATTGCTTCGTAAAGTATTCCCTTATTTCTTTCTTCCGCTAACCACTAGAGTCCCGATGCAAATTATAGTGACTGTGAATAGAAAATTACTAAGTCTACGACACCTGACGCAAACTTTAACGCAGATGCGTCGCATTGATACGACCACGTATGCGTATTATGGCGCATTTGCAATTCCGAAAGTTCGAGTTCTCGCAAGTTTATATAATATGCATCCCGCGACCGCAACCATCTTAAAAGAAAACTTTCCCCGAGGCTGTTTCTAATTTCGTCTGATTCTAGCTCGGAAGAAATTGCGATGCGAACTAACTGATAAAAATTAGTTGACACATAATTCACAAGTACACTATAAATTCTAAGGACAAAGGGCTTTGGAATCCAGGTTGCTTTTACTTTCAATGTGTTATAGGAATTCGGATGACATTCGTCACGAAAGTACATTTGTTAAGTTGTTGACGTATTTTTTTTTTTGCGGATAGAAGCGTAGGACACGTTTGGATAGGTTCATTAATATTTTCTTGACACGTGGCTTTAAAAACCACGGTTTTACATGTTGCACGAACGAATTCAATTCGATACGCGAATTAATATTTATTATACACGCGTATAAAGTACAAACTAAAGCAATAAAAGCAGCGTTGGCGATACTTGAATTTTTAATCAAATCTAATACAGACTTTTCGTTATTTCGGATATGTGCTGCGTGAAAATTGATAACACCGCCGTTTCCAACCACAAATGGATACTACACTCGATTTCGAGATTACACGTTGAAAATACGCGATTCACTTCTCCCGATACGATCTTCCCCTGTAAAGTCCATTTCCAGATAAAGCTGCGTACAGAAGCTTTACGTTTCAGTTGTCGTGCTAGATTCACGCGAACTCGACATCGATAGGCAAATGGGAAATTCAATCATAAGAGACCGCTTTTGAAATAAGGTATACATAAAAAACTAACGTATAATTAGAGGGTAATATTAGCCAGTCTCCATTGCAGATCAATTTCGTTGAAAACGAAACGAACTTTGTATTCGTTTACAGTCGTTCGCTTGAAAAAATAAGTGGGTGTACTCTTTATATAATTAATTCGGTAAAATGTCTATTTCGAAACTGCGAAATGTTGATTCTTGTTCATAGAGATAGAAGCCTCGGTATCGATAACACTGACAATTTCCATTTTTGTGGTTCACGGTAAATCTCCCATTATCCGATATTACTCGACATTTTAACGTTGTCCAATCTCGATTTCCATAAAGAACCAATGCCAGACAACACGGCTGATACGGTGGATACTTTTTCGAACGCGGCGTTATATCAATGTTACGCCCTGTCTGTCTTTTCAATCGTCGACTCCGATACGATGCTTCGATTGACAAAGGACATTCATGTTTTAACCATATCTTTGAACAATTTCATTATCGTGAAACTGTGGCGCATAATTTTTATATAAATTTCGTATCTGTTTTATGTTTCAGATCTTGCATACAAGAAAGATTCATGGCGTTGAAATCTACGAATCCAAGGATAAAGTCAAGATATTATAATCCGAATAAAATTGTTGGAATATTGAGATTATTTTTAGAAAATGGTCATTAACGACGTTTCCAAAGGTAAGGCTTCAAAATCATAGTAATTTTTATTCGAAATATTTTTCAACGTTTCTTGACATTTAAGGGTGACATTAACACGAATCAAATAAAAGAAGAAGAGGCAAACTTTTCTCTCGAGTTCCAAACGAGACGAAATTTGAACTTGTAGACATTTTTCCGATAAAATGGTGAAATCAGAATCAAGATTTCGTCCCTTTCCCGTTCTCAGGCAAGACGCGCGGAATCGTCGCTGGAATCAGAAATTTCTCGGGTACAATGGGACAGATTTGCGAATTGATTTCGCGTTAGTCGGATTATAGAGAATCGATGCAATTTCTGATATCAATCGGGCTATTTCCACCTTGTTTTGATTACCTCTGTACAAGAGGTACGGTCTGCAATTTTCGTGACATCCTGTTGGTACGTGTTCTCCAATATTGACGAGCATGCAATTACCCCTATTGTCTGTTTAATTATAACTGACTAAGCCGTCGGACCGACGTTATTAAAGCTCGAAGATGCATCAAATAAATTTCAACTCCTGAACGACGCGTCTCGCAAACGAGATGAATTTTCGTTAATATTTAACTCTCGAACAGAATAAATTCCGGTTTATTAGTCATTCCCGGCCGAATTTCTTCCGTGAATTGCTTTCGTTGAAGTAGAATTTACTGTTGCGACAATTCACGTTTTAGATGCAATTAAACCTCTTCTGGAAACCGTTAATCTTTCACCAAAGAGAATTGCAGAACGCGTTAAAACTTAAGAGGTCACTTATTTAAATCCCTTCGCATGGTTCATTCTTAATTCGGACACTATTGAATGGAAATTTAAAGAAAGATTTTGATATTGCCTCGATGGAAACAAAGATGATCAAACGACGCGAGCAAGCAGGACAAACATCCCATAAACGTCGAGCAGAGAAATTGTCCGCATAGTTGGTACGTTTTCGTGCGACGGCACTTCAATCACATTGTCCCCGTACAATGTGTCGATTGCTCGCCCGCTTTCGGAAATTCTGCAAATCCTGTGACGCGGTTTGTAAGTCAGACAGAATTAGCGCAGATGGCTTGGAAGTAGTCCAATTGCATGAGAGAACATTTCGACCAAAGTTGTAAAGCCTTCGACGCTACAGAGATACGCGACTATCAAAAGTCCCCTGGATGTTGTCGCTTGAGGAAATGTGAATTGCATTACTCGCAGGACGGTTCCACCTTCTCGATCGTTAAATTTCCAGGGAGTTTGACGTTTAAGACGCATGGACCGCATACGAAATCTGTTTCTGTAACGCAACCAAACCCATTACCATTTCGTTTAATTCCACTCCGCGTTTTATTGGACCTCCGCTCTCTACAATCGATACGAGAACCACTCTTACTCTCTGCACATGTTTTTCAACCTCGTATACACTGAATTATCGTCAATTATTACTGTTGCAATTACTGTTATTGTAATACTAGCTGTGCCCCGCGGTTTCACTCGGATGAAATACTATTCTTATTCTATAGGGAAAATGTACCCGGTGTTTTGGACTAAAAAGTTTCCTAACTAAATTGTCTTTATAATAAAGGAACAGAAAATCAATTATAAAGGAAATCGAAAGGAATTGCAACCCCTTTTCTCCCGCCTCAGGGGTTGAATTTCGAAATATCCTTTCTTATTCCTTGTATACATCATAAAGGAAGCCTCTGTTCAAAATTTCAGCTTTCTAGGTTCAAGGGTTTAGCTTGGGCGTTGATATGTCAGCGAGTCGGTGCTTTCATTTATATATATATATATATATGTATATAGACAAGTCTCTTGTTTTCTTTGTGTGCTTTGGAAAGTCCAACCATTAATTCTCCCCTTTCGTTAAATTTAATTCGTTAATTAATCGCGTTACACTGGAAAGCACTGCCAAGTAAGGTGAAATGGAGAGGCAATATTTTTTTTATTCAACTTCGTTACTTGCAGGGGTTTATAATCAATTTTTCATAACCTGTCATGTAACGACGACCCAGATTTCTGACGATGCATGGTCAAACGGGATTTTAATTTATTTATTCAACGTTCAAATTGAGTTTCCTCCGGAAACTTTTAACGACCGAAACAGGTAAACACCGTTTTCAGGCAGAACATAAAGTCTGGAGTCGATTCTAGTAAAAAATTCTTGGCTGTTATTGCGCTTTAAATTCTCCCAAAGCTAAACTTGTCGACGTGTTTTTAGATAAAAAAGAATGTCGAATCACCGTGAATGTTAAAATGATAAAATATTGACTGTACCTCACAGTGGAAAAAACGAAGTCGTGAATTTGTTTCGGAATGTTTAAAAATTAATAAATGGCCACGACCATTCGTCGTTTCTTCGTACAAGTTCGATGCAGCAAATGGCTGTCTATACTTGACGTTCCATCGACATTTTAAGCAATTTACCAGCAACGGCGCAGTAACTGCAGAGTTGTATTTAGACACGCAGCAGCGATTCAAGTGGTCTATAAAGCTCGGGAACTGTTTCAAGACGTTCGAGTATCACTCCGGTCTTAATACGATTACATCCAACAAACTTGAAACATTATTATCCGACGATACGGAGTTCACGGTAAGATTCACCCGGTGCAACCACCTTCGGAGGATTTTCAACAACTGGAACCGTCTGATGAATTAATTGAACGTTTAGCAACGACGCGGACGGTTCAATTCTCCCCGCCGTAGTTTTATTAGGCCCCCCGCTCGCTATTCAAAGAGTCTTTCATACGCTCCCGTGATTTTCAACCCGAGCCCAAGAAATATTTCAAATATTTTTTTTCCTCTCGTTCCTGTTGCATCGCTAATGAATGCGACTCGCGGTTCTGAAAGAGTAATTCTGAAATAAAAGCACGTACAAGCGGACGTTATCGGGCGTAATAAGTACTGCCAAGAATTATTTAATCTTTCTCGTCGAGCGTTAAACGCGAATGGATTCCGGCGGGTTGCTGAACAGAAATGGGCTGTTTCGCGCGAAAACGAGTTCCCATTAAAATGGCACACCTACAGGCGTCGACGCGTTGATTTTATTGTGCGGGAGAAATCACACTTCCTTAGATGAAACAGTCAGTGATTTTGCTCATTTTTTTATGCATTTTTTGAAAGAATAATTACTAAAAAATAAATTGTGAAATCAATACACCACCGTGATTAATTAAAAACAAACTAGTATAGTCTAACGACGAATGTCATAATAATACTATTGTGAGTGAGAAGAACAGAAGTAGAATAAAGCTCACCCATAATTGGATAAAAAATCAACGATACAACGAACATATTCTTCCTAGCATTTGTCTTTTTTGGAAAGGGTTTTATGGAAAGCACGTCGCTTAAAAATTTCACCGACGAATGGCGTTCAAGGGCGGATGCATTTCGCATGGGATAACAATGTAAAGTTTGCGATATGATAAGGATCCAATAGTGGTAATGGCTCTGAAATTTTCATCTGTAAACAGTGAAAAGTCGATGCGCCGCGATGTGGCTTTTAATTATTTTGAAATGGAATATTGATTCAGCGCCGTGAGCGTAACGAATCGAGTATACCCTTATCTTCGTCAAATTATTAGAAAGTCATTTTAGGATCTTTAATGGAACCATAATTAGTTTCATGTTATCGATTAATATTTGTTGCAATTTTGAAGTACATACACGGAAGAAAGTTGTTTAGAAATTCCTGAATAAATTGTTTACTACTAAAAAATACTGAAAATACTATGCATCGCGTAAAAGTAAAATACCCTTTCAAATATTTCTTTCGCTGCACTTTCGCCAGGTCTATAAGTTAACGGCTTGAATTAACTTTAGCGTGATAAAATTCGAAAAATGCCCTAGTTTTTCCGCGTCGAGACTAGAATGCCCCGTTAACATGCCAGCTGTTAGGGGAAGTAGACGTTCCGAAGAAGAGAATAGACCGGTCGGCGTCGTCGAAATCAAAATGGCTCGTTGAAACGCGACCAGCCGCGAGTTTTAAATTTCCCTGTGTAAAACGACAATAGGTCGCCGAAGGGACAACGATTTTTAACCGTACCAAACGCGCCGGTATTTTTAGGTGTTCATCAAATAGTTGAGGTTCACGAGTGGCTTATTTTAAGCGACCTATTCCCGTCGATTGCGCTTGTCGCTCCCTTTTTGCATGGCGTCATGCTCAAATGCGATTTTGACTGGCGCTAGGTGCGTTTCACGCTCATTAAACGCGTGTCGCGATAACGTTCACTGTTATTCCCGTTTGTTTGCAACTCGACCACAGACGCAACGAAACAGAGTGGACGGTTTCGCGTTTTATCGCCCGGCTGTTATGACTAGCCCCCGATTTTTGTAAAACGCTCCGCTTGAAATTTATCGGGAGGGATCGATGATACGTGATTTATTCACGACCGCTATGCCCGGAAAAAGCAAAATAATTAACCCATTTGCGTCGAATAGAACAGTGAAAAATTCGTTCTTATCGCCAACATTTTTCCTCGTTCTATTTAAACGAAAATGTTTGAAAACATTTTCAAAACATGTTAGCTGACGGAAAAATACCTCTGACGTTTGCTATCTCAATCGAGACCCGTCTACTACATAAGGAAAACAATTCCTTCGTAGAATAATCGTCAAGTCCTTTGGATCTTAGATCACTTTCGACCTGGGAAGATAGTTCGAACGTAATATTCAACAACTCGATTGAATCCTAAGTCAGTCTGATAATGGCAAAGGAAAACGGTTCCATTGTGGAATAACAGATACTCTAGTTCTATTCTAGGATACTCTCAGCAAAGGGAAACGGTTCCTGAACAGAACAATCAACACTTCTATCTATAATATATCTTTCTCTAACAGAGGAAGATTGTTTCTGCGCTGAATAATATAAACTGTAGAATTATTGTTTAATAAATGTAGAACGATAAATTTTTGTGAGAATAAGTTTTTGCGAGAAAAAAGAACAACAAGAATCCCTGAACGATCATATTAAAAAAATTCTTGGTGCGCAAAGGGTCGAAACAGACATGTCGAGCACGTGGTCCATGGACCGCATGCGATCCATTAAGCAGCCCATACACCCAGAGGATTATCTGAGGTTTACCCGTGGATTTGATCGATCATCTTTCTCGGTGGTCTTTTTCGTCAGAAAGACAGTGGATCAAACCTGTAAGCTACCCTCCGGTAAACCTCGACCTTGCGCTACCATTTTACATTTTACGACTCGCTTGACATTCTTCTCTTATTACGTGTACTAAAAATTCTGCATATTTTATTCTGCATACAAATTTGACAAATTTCCCATACTCCGGCGTATTAAATATGTAGTAGATTTGCGTCCAGCATTGGAATATCCAAATTACAGCAAAATCCGTGATGTCACTCCGAAAAGTATCGATTCAGCGTGAATTTTATGACGTGTAAGCTACTTTCGCGAATTAGTATTCCTCTCAACGTTTCCATCGTCCAGTCAGATATTAATAGGCTAATACTGTTTCGCTCGCCGAGTTAAATACCAATTACAACGAATCTCAGGGATCAAAGAAGCTCGAGTAGAACTATTTGCACGGGAGCAGACTGTGCGCCCACTTATCTGATAATTAAATCTGAAATCGTTTTTATAATTAGGATTTCGCTATTCAATTGTTGGGGGCGTTGTCGTGAATCGTCTGAAATCAGATAACGACGCAATAGTAACCTGATGCGCGTGTTGCCCACGTTCCCGTGGATATTTTGTAAGCCAATAACAGGAAACCGTATGATCTGGTTCGATTTGCGTAACGCTTCTCGCCCCAACGCCTTTATTTATGGAAATCTCTGCGTAAACGTGGATAGAACTAACGAGACATTTCGATGTAACAAGCAGGATCCCCAATGCCAAGCAAAGGGTTTTCCAAACAGGAACCGGTGCTTTTAGAGTCATAGTGGCACGTATGCGAACAAGAGGATAATTTGATACCGAATCGGTTGATATTAGAATTCGGTTAGTTGAAAAATTTATACCTGAATTACGCGAAATGCCTGTTGGAACGCATTCTACGATTGTCACATTGCAAGATGGACGTTCTATTGGAAAAACTTCCAGGCGCGTGAACTTTGTCTTAAAAAAAAAAAAAAAAAGGATGGAGGATGGAAGCATTTCTAACGTCGG
>NW_026534399.1:0-3907 GCF_026225885.1 Hylaeus anthracinus
CGAAATTGATGGCATAATGCATGGCTGTCATGTCATCTAGTCGACGGCAGGAGATAGTTACCATTCGAAGAAATGGATAAAATAAAATTACTGCGTAAGGTATATGGCGATTGTGAAACCTAGAATCTTTCAAGACTGACAATCTAACAGACCTGTTAATATTAACGACGCTGTCAATTTGATTGTCAGGGTGAACCTGCAGTGGCGGGGGGAGATTCATCAATATCGTCCAGTTACAGCGACACTATGCAACTCGCCTCTTCGCTATTCCTTTATTCCTCACGATTGCTTAGACACCGAAGGCGCGATACTAAATACGTTTACAATTCGATGAAGGCACGATTTTTAGTGGTTACTGCACAGATGTCTTTGCTATCCACAGGCTTTCAAAGATTAGGTGAAAAGTTTCTTTACTTGTGAGTATTGAATTACAGTCTACGTACTTTTGGCAATCTATTTGAAATTGACACCCGTGTTTAGAATTACCGTGGTACGTTTGTTTTAGCAAATATGTTATTGTATCTCTAAAATAAAAGTCGTGGCGTGTGAAAAAGACAACTACATTTGAATTTGTAATGCGTGCTGGCTGCAAGTAAAATGTAAAATGCAAGTAAATATGGTTAAGCCGAGCGTAATACAGGGGTAAATTCTCTATCCTTTTGGTGATGTTTTGACATTTTAATCGTATCATCGCTCTTGTCGATGTTTTCTTTTCAACGATACATCATATAACTGGTGAAATCCCACAGTCCTTTCATTTATGCACTTTACAACGCCTCTGTCATGATACGATTAGTGTTAGTGCATGTATATTCATTATTCGGTTGTTTCAAATAAGGTCGCGGACAAAGTGGACGATGCAACTCTGGTTAAAACTGTGTTGAAACGCAGAGACATCCTTTCGTCGTGCATGCCTATTCTTTTCTTTTGTCGTTTCGAGGGGATAGTCAATCCACGGAGTATTCAAGAAACAATTTTTGAAATTTGAATATATTCCAATAGCTATACATTTTCTGCGCATTTTGGAAAAGTATTCATTCTTGTATCTAATAAACATACTACAGATACTGTTGCAGAGACGAACGAAAATGACTTTGTTACGTGTTTGACAGTCCAGACTGATGCATCAGTAGGTAGGTCCCACTTGGCCGCAGGTGGCGCTAGCTTCGCGCTTCGCATAACTTCTAATACAGAGATGTAGAAATGTAGAATAACTAAATCCTCCAATGTCTCAACCATTAAGCGTACATGCATTCCAGTAGTCACGACGAGTTATTCCCTCAGTGACATCAGCATCGTAAAATACGACACGCACGTTTTGAAAACCTTAAAATTGAAACGCGTTTATTAATGGAGATTAACTTGATTTACGAGATATTTTCAAGTATCTATTTCACGTGCACAGGCTGTGTCTGAAATAGTTGGTTTGAAAGCTAGAAAATGGCAATGCAACGTGTCAGTACAGCGTAACATGGAGTTAATATCTTTGATGTTACTTTTGACACCTGTCAGTTTTGACACCGGTCCTCCTTACCCTGCCCTTATAAACTTTGGCCAGCTATTTCAGAAAGATCATATGCACGTATTAGTACGTACCATTCCAAAATTCTGTATATTCATGTCATACAAGCCACCCGCAGACAGCGAACACGGTATGCCAGACCTGATTTGCATCATTAATAGCTCTTTTTGTATTCTCACCGGTGTCCGATACCATTCAGAATCGTAGCTGTTATAATTCGCAAAACGTTATATTCGACTCGATTGTTGGCGTAATCGTTAGGAATTATTGGATTCTTATTTCTTGCCATCGAAAACATACATATTCTGTGCTAATTGTAAACTGTGATCCGCGAGCCTTTGACCAGGCAGGCTGTTGAAGAGCAGGTGAAACTGTTGCGCCACGAGGAAAAGGCTAATTCTGAGTGCTTCTGCTTTTCGATTCAAGTTCATGACAGTCTGATATATAAAAGTCTTAATGAAACGCTGTGCTACGCCATGGAGGCAGAGCTTGTTGTACCAAATTTTCGTACACTTCTCATTATTAGTAATATTGTTCTTACTTGAACAGCTGTGACGCTGATACCGATCATGTTCATCCCTAGTTGTAATAAAAAACTGCTTCGATTCATATCGTCGATGAGTTCGGAAAAGCTTGAAACATACAGAGAAAATTTATTAATGGAAATCATTAATTGGTTCGTTATACTATTTTTCTAATTTATTAGTAATTAATGAGTACAAACTGGAGTGCTCTCTTATGACTCATCACGCACTTCTTTAACTGTTGATACATGGCCCTCTTCTCGACGATGTTATGAATATTTTCAGCGGTACTGTTTGTAGCTTGTTTGATCTGGTTCCTGCGTTGATTACAAGTGCTCAAGTAAAGGCAAATTACGTAAATAATGTCAGTGATTTCTGTTGCGTGCAGTTTCGGGCATTCTTAGAACATTTTATAAGTGATCAGCTACATGCAATGTTTAATGTATTACGTTTATAAGTACCCGCATATCGCGAATAATCCACAGGCATGGTGACTTAGGACCATGTAGAGGGAATCTACAGTTACAATAATTATAACGAGTGTAACCGAAGTCCAAACCGAGTGAAAATATATAGGAAAGAAATACTCGTCACCGTTTACCAAGTACTCAATTCTAAACACTTGCTGTCTTAATCGAGTCTCATTCAATACTAGAATGACATCGAGGAATATAGGCATCATCGGTAGCAGGGCGAACAATACTAAGGCCGTTAATAAAGTGCCTGGAAAAACATTAATGATTTTCTTGGATTAAATTTTATTAGTCTACACAAACCTTAAGACAGGATCACTTCCTTTTCTGCATAGTAACCGAAAGGTTCTTCATAATTTTGTTCCATACTTGTACGTAATCAAAAATTATAATAGTGCACCTACTTCTGTACAGTTGAGCAACCTTACTTCCTTGCCCAGAAATGTCATCTAACACATGAATTTTATCCGTCTGTCTCAATGACTGCCACTCCTCAACCACAAGTTCGTATATTGTTCGAAACTGCAATATTGGTCTTCGTAATTTTGTTCGTTATGTCAGATTCCTTTATTAAATAGGATGACTACATATATACTTGTTCTCTGTTGGCGTTAAGGTTTACTATCTTTATCACAGCTACCAGTACCGTGACTACGATCGGTACACATTCTAGAACCCTATCCATGTCTTTATCACGGAACGAAGTAGTGATTGCTATAATCTGTTAAACAGAACGTTCGTATTTCAATACGACATTGTTCGACACTTAACTCACCGATTCGTATAATTTTGTGAGAATAGTACATGGTAGGTAGATTCATAGTCTGGCAACGTGCATAATGAAATACTGTTTCACTTACAGTTGGCACCAACAAGCTTATCGAACTAATTAAAAGAATCGTGAGAATAGTCTTGCGGCTAAGATTTGATTGTTGCGGATGTTGTCCTACGAGTATCAAGTACTTCGTGAGTGTACTGTAATACGGGATTTCCCCAGATATAAAATTCAAGTCGTCGTTCTTCTGAAACACTAATAAAGTGTGACGAACCTATGTATGGTCGATGAAAACTGTAGTAGACATCAGAGATACAGTATAGTTTGAAATACAGTTCGCGACGATCACGGTTCCCAAACTTTACCGGATACAAGTATAAACACTTATCTGTTCGTGGCCAGAGTACAATTTTACGATATTCACAAAAATACAATAAGTCTCACCTTTTGAAGACATATTCATAAAATTAACTGTCTCCCTATTTTTGTCGATCGTTTCAACGGTTCGATATTATACGAGCAGATTTACTGCCTTTGGAATGCACCAAACATATAAACGAGACTGTCAGAGTTGTTTTCTGTTTCGTGTTCATGCGAGTAGTGTTCAGTTCCT
>NW_026534400.1:0-2357 GCF_026225885.1 Hylaeus anthracinus
TTTGGCCAGCTATTTCAGAAAGATCATATGCACGTATTAGTACGTACTATCCCAAAATTCTGTATATTCATGTCATACAAGCCACCCGCAGACAGCGTACACGGTATGCCAGACCTGATTTGCATCATTAATAGCTCTTTTTGTATTCCCACCGGTGTCCGGTACCATTCAGAATCGTAGCTGTTATAATTCGCAAAACGTTATATTCGACTCGATTGTTGGCGTAATCGTTAGGAATTATTGGATTCTCATTTCTTGCCATCGAAAACATACATATTCTGTGCTAATTGTAAACTGTGATCCGCGAGCCTTTGACCAGGCAGACTGTTGAAGAGCAGGTGAAACTGTTGCGCCACGAGGAAAAGGCTAATTCTGAGTGCTTCTGCTTTTCGATTCAAGTTCATGACAGTCTGATATATAAAAGTCTTAATGAAACGCTGTGCTACGCCATGGAGGCAGAGCTTGTTGTACCAAATTTTCGTACACTTCTCATTATTAGTAATATTGTTCTTACTTGAACAGCTGTGACGCTGATACCGATCATGTTCATCCCTAGTTGTAATAAAAAACTGCTTCGATTCATATCGTCGATGAGTTCGTAAAAGCTTGAAACATACAGAGAAAATTTATTAATGGAAATCATTAATTGGTTCGTTATACTATTTTTCTAATTTATTAGTAATTAATGAGTACAAACTGGATTGCTCTCTTATGGCTCATCACGCACTTCTTTAACTGTTGATACATGGCCCTCTTCTCGACGATGTTATGAATATTTTCAGCGGTACTGTTTGTAGCTTGTTTGATCTGATTCCTGCGTTGATTACAAGTGCTCAAGTAAAGGCAAATTACGTAAATAATGTCAGTGATTTCTGTTGCGTGCAGTTTCGGGCATTCTTAGAACATTTTATAAGTGATCAGCTACATGCAATGTTTAATGTATTACGTTTATAAGTACCCGCATATCGCGAATAATCCACAGGCATGGTGACTTAGGACCATGTAGAGGGAATCTACAGTTACAATAATTATAACGAGTGTAACCGAAGTCCAAACCGAGTGAAAATATATAGGAAAGAAATACTCGTCACCGTTTACCAAGTACTCAAGTCTAAACACTTGCTGTCTTAATCGAGTCTCATTCAATACTAGAATGACATCGAGGAATATAGGCATCATCGGTATCAGGGCGAAAAATACTAAGGCCGTTAATAAAGTGCCTGAAAAAACATTAATGATTTTCTTGGATTAAATTTAATTAGTCTACACAAACCTTAAGACAGGAACACTTCCTTTTCTGCATAGTAACCGAAAGGTTCTTCATAATTTTGTTCCATACTTGTACGTAATTAAAAATTATAATAGTGCACCTACTTCTGTACAGTTGAGCAACCTTACTTCCTTGCCCAGAAATGTCATCTAACACATGAATTTTATCCGTCTGTCTCAATGACTGCCACTCCTCAACCACAAGTTCGTATATTGTTCGAAACTGCAATATTGGTCTTTGTAATTTTGTTCGTTATGTCAGATTCTTTTATTAAATAGGATGACTACATATATACTTGTTCTCTGTTGGCGTTAAGGTTTACTATCTTTATCAAAGCTACCAGTACCGTAACTACGATCGGTACACATTCTAGAACCCCATCCATGTCTTTATCACGGAACGAAATAGTGATTGCTATAAACTGTTAAACAGGACGTTCGTATTTCAATACGACATGTTCGACACTTAACTCACCGATTCGTATAATTTTGTAAGAATAGTACATGGTAGGTAGATTCATAGTCTGGCAACGTGCATAATGAAATACTGTTTCACTTACAGATGGCACCAACAAGCTTATCAAACTAATTAAAAGAATCGTGAGAATAGTCTTGCGGCTAAGATTTGATTGTTGCGGATGTTGTCCTACGAGTATCAAGTACTTCGTGAGTGTACTGTAATACGGGATTTCCCCAGATATAAAATTCAAGTCGTCGTTCTTCTGAAACACTAATAAAGTGTGACGAACCTATGTATGGTCGATGAAAACTGTAGTAGACATCAGAGATACAGTATAGTTTGAAATACAGTTCGCGACGATCACGGTTCCCAAACTTTACCGGATACAAGTATAAACACTTATCTGTACATGGCCAGAGTACAATTTTACGATATTCACAAAAATACAATAAGTCTCACCTTTTGAAGACATATTTATAAAATTAACTGTCTCCCTATTTCTGTCGATCGTTTCAACGGTTCGATATTATACGAGCAGATTTACTGCCTTTGGAATGCACCAAACATATAAACGAGACTGTCAGAGTTGTTTTCTGTTTCGTGTTCATGCGAGTAGTGTTCAGTTCCT
>NW_026534401.1:0-2358 GCF_026225885.1 Hylaeus anthracinus
TTTGGCCAGCTATTTCAGAAAGATCATATGCACGTATTAGTACGTACCATTCCAAAATTCTGTATATTCATGTCATACAAGCCACCCGCAGACAGCGAACACGGTATGCCAGACCTGATTTGCATCATTAATAGCTCTTTTTGTATTCTCACCGGTGTCCGATACCATTCAGAATCGTAGCTGTTATAATTCGCAAAACGTTATATTCGACTCGATTGTTGGCGTAATCGTTAGGAATTATTGGATTCTTATTTCTTGCCATCGAAAACATACATATTCTGTGCTAATTGTAAACTGTGATCCGCGAGCCTTTGACCAGGCAGGCTGTTGAAGAGCAGGTGAAACTGTTGCGCCACGAGGAAAAGGCTAATTCTGAGTGCTTCTGCTTTTCGATTCAAGTTCATGACAGTCTGATATATAAAAGTCTTAATGAAACGCTGTGCTACGCCATGGAGGCAGAGCTTGTTGTACCAAATTTTCGTACACTTCTCATTATTAGTAATATTGTTCTTACTTGAACAGCTGTGACGCTGATACCGATCATGTTCATCCCTAGTTGTAATAAAAAACTGCTTCGATTCATATCGTCGATGAGTTCGGAAAAGCTTGAAACATACAGAGAAAATTTATTAATGGAAATCATTAATTGGTTCGTTATACTATTTTTCTAATTTATTAGTAATTAATGAGTACAAACTGGAGTGCTCTCTTATGACTCATCACGCACTTCTTTAACTGTTGATACATGGCCCTCTTCTCGACGATGTTATGAATATTTTCAGCGGTACTGTTTGTAGCTTGTTTGATCTGGTTCCTGCGTTGATTACAAGTGCTCAAGTAAAGGCAAATTACGTAAATAATGTCAGTGATTTCTGTTGCGTGCAGTTTCGGGCATTCTTAGAACATTTTATAAGTGATCAGCTACATGCAATGTTTAATGTATTACGTTTATAAGTACCCGCATATCGCGAATAATCCACAGGCATGGTGACTTAGGACCATGTAGAGGGAATCTACAGTTACAATAATTATAACGAGTGTAACCGAAGTCCAAACCGAGTGAAAATATATAGGAAAGAAATACTCGTCACCGTTTACCAAGTACTCAATTCTAAACACTTGCTGTCTTAATCGAGTCTCATTCAATACTAGAATGACATCGAGGAATATAGGCATCATCGGTAGCAGGGCGAACAATACTAAGGCCGTTAATAAAGTGCCTGGAAAAACATTAATGATTTTCTTGGATTAAATTTTATTAGTCTACACAAACCTTAAGACAGGATCACTTCCTTTTCTGCATAGTAACCGAAAGGTTCTTCATAATTTTGTTCCATACTTGTACGTAATCAAAAATTATAATAGTGCACCTACTTCTGTACAGTTGAGCAACCTTACTTCCTTGCCCAGAAATGTCATCTAACACATGAATTTTATCCGTCTGTCTCAATGACTGCCACTCCTCAACCACAAGTTCGTATATTGTTCGAAACTGCAATATTGGTCTTCGTAATTTTGTTCGTTATGTCAGATTCCTTTATTAAATAGGATGACTACATATATACTTGTTCTCTGTTGGCGTTAAGGTTTACTATCTTTATCACAGCTACCAGTACCGTGACTACGATCGGTACACATTCTAGAACCCTATCCATGTCTTTATCACGGAACGAAGTAGTGATTGCTATAATCTGTTAAACAGAACGTTCGTATTTCAATACGACATTGTTCGACACTTAACTCACCGATTCGTATAATTTTGTGAGAATAGTACATGGTAGGTAGATTCATAGTCTGGCAACGTGCATAATGAAATACTGTTTCACTTACAGTTGGCACCAACAAGCTTATCGAACTAATTAAAAGAATCGTGAGAATAGTCTTGCGGCTAAGATTTGATTGTTGCGGATGTTGTCCTACGAGTATCAAGTACTTCGTGAGTGTACTGTAATACGGGATTTCCCCAGATATAAAATTCAAGTCGTCGTTCTTCTGAAACACTAATAAAGTGTGACGAACCTATGTATGGTCGATGAAAACTGTAGTAGACATCAGAGATACAGTATAGTTTGAAATACAGTTCGCGACGATCACGGTTCCCAAACTTTACCGGATACAAGTATAAACACTTATCTGTTCGTGGCCAGAGTACAATTTTACGATATTCACAAAAATACAATAAGTCTCACCTTTTGAAGACATATTCATAAAATTAACTGTCTCCCTATTTTTGTCGATCGTTTCAACGGTTCGATATTATACGAGCAGATTTACTGCCTTTGGAATGCACCAAACATATAAACGAGACTGTCAGAGTTGTTTTCTGTTTCGTGTTCATGCGAGTAGTGTTCAGTTCCT
>NW_026534402.1:0-38764 GCF_026225885.1 Hylaeus anthracinus
GAACTCTGGGTCTCTAGAACTCTAGGACTCTAGGATTTTAGAACTCTGGGACTCTAGGACTATAGAACTCTAAAACTCTAAAACTCCAGAACTCTAAAACCCTCCAGAACTCTAGAACTCTAGACCTCTGGAACTTCCTGTTCCTAAGTAGAAGGTAATAGTGTACAATTTATAATCCAAGCCAAACTCAATGATTTTCGACCGCGATATATATTCTAATTCACGAGTTTCGTCGCGATCGTGGACCCGACTGATCGATTATCACAGCCAGCGAGCGTTAATCATGGTTCATCGCGTGCGCACGGAGGCAGGTTCGTTGGCGAACGAAGAAGGATGTTATTCGCGCGTAGCGTACCATCGTATCGCCTAATAACGAACATCCGAGCCGGCTCGATGGCCAGCTGTAGTTCGTCAATGATGCGTCGGAGTGCGGAGTGCCACTGAAATTCATTATTCTCAATTCTCGTAAACAGGCAGTTATAAATTATTCAGGCCGAATACCCGGCCACGTTGGGATGACCTAAGCGGTCGGATAGCCGCTAACTGCCGGTAAATTAGCCAATTGAGGGCTTCGAGTCTCCGCGGATATCTTATTACACACTTGCCAGTCGCAGCCATGGCGCCCGTGCGTCCGTACGTGTTCTCTACGGCTATGCGCGACACGTAATCCTCTTCCTCCGTAAATCGACCAGTTTGAATTACAAGAATTGAGCGTAATGCATGTTACAGCGATCGACGTCGCGGCTACTGCGTTCGAATTCGACACTAATTGCCTGGAAATTGCGCTGCTACGACGATGGAAGCTGCAAAACAAAACGAGGAAAATTAGTATCTGCCGGTTGTGTGGATAACTGTTTCTTTAATATACGCGACAACTGTTTGTTATTACAACTTCGATTCGAGTTTGGCGAATAAACGAATAAGCTATTGCTGTAGTGGCTCCTCTACTGAATGGCATGCTGGGTTTCTGCAACTCATAAAAGTAAATTTATATAAATTTAAGCGGTCTTCTAAACTCGTGGACACGCGTGAAAATGATATCTCGAGATAAAGAATCGACAAAGAGACCTATGAGTAATTTGAATAATAATGGACCCAAACGCAATCCCAGGGAACAGCAGATACGGCGCGAATAAGAGCAGAGTTATAGCCATTCACCCTGACAACTTGAGTCCGCCAAGATAAGTAGCTTCTTATCCAGTCTAAGATGTTGCCTGTAAATTTAAAGCCGCTAAGCTCGGTAATAACTATATCTTGATTAACTGAATCAAACGTCTTCTTGAAATCAGTGTACGCGGTATCAATTTGATTACGTCGTTCGGTAGCTGTTGAGATGTAAGAGGAAAATAAAGATAGGCTGCGCAGTAACCGCCAACAGGCCGGAAATATAGCCTCTCGGATCATGTTCTGACGACTTTCCATCGAGTATGCTCGCTTCGAGTGTTAACTGAAGCGAGAAAGCCAAAAATAATATGCAAGGGTGAGAAAAGGGTGAAAAAAAAGAAAAAAAAAAGGAAACTCACAGACACGAAGTCTGGCAATTTTTATAGCACTGTCCAACCATAGCTCGCGTACGTGTTTGCAAATTCCTGGCCAGACCTGCGATTAAGTCATTAAAGAATGATTAATTCGCCCCGTCTCGATTTCAGCCAGATAATCCCTCGACCCGATTTTTCCTCCGCGCCTCGCTTCTCCGCGAGGA
The DNA here is from genome assembly GCF_026225885.1 of Hylaeus anthracinus. NCBI lineage: Eukaryota > Metazoa > Arthropoda > Insecta > Hymenoptera > Colletidae > Hylaeus > Hylaeus anthracinus. Next base: position 1,703 of record NW_026534402.1, read on the forward strand.
ATGCGATTTCATTTACAACGCGTAAAAAGGTAACAAAGAGAGATTTCATACGGCAAACGTAAGGGTAACGATCGAAACATAAAGACGGTGTCGTTGTCGACTCGCTTGGCTACGTGCACGTCTTATTACAGGATCCGTGCTTTACGCGCGCGAGTCTTTGCTAACGAGGATCGTGAAAGGGAGTAATGACACGGCCGGACGCGGTCGAGAGGCGTCGCTCAACAACAGGGGAATAAATTTGCTTACCGGTTTAGCGAACGATCGTCGTCTGGACATACCTCGGTCTGCCTGCTGTCGTTTCGAGATCGGTGACTGGTTTCCCGCCGAACGTTTCGAGCACTTAATTATCCTTGCGTCCACTCGCCTTCTGTGACCAAGAAAATTTTAGTCGAGTCGGAATAACGCATATCTGGAACTCTAAGCTCTTGTCCGTTTACTAGTTTCTCAGTTACAATAAAAAATCCCTCGAAAAACTACAGGTCGAAGCGTAAACAATCTCCAGATCCTCTAAAAAAAATGGTAGCTCTATCCCAGTAAACTCTGTTCAGCCGCGGGAGTTGATCCCAAAGCGTCGCAAAGTGAGTGACTGAAGAAGAGGAGGGAAAAGGATTTCCTCGATCGTAGTTGCGTCGCCAGGATGCGGCGCATTCTTGTACATCGCTGGACATAACGCTTAACTTGAAGGGATGAGCGGGCGCCTGGAAGGACGCTATTATCATAGCTCAGAAGCGACGCGCGAGCTGCGCGACAAATCAAATCTCTGCCAAGCGAGTGGAAGCGGAACGCAGAAGGAGAAATCTGGGGAAGAAGAGGAATCGTAATGGAGAGACGCTACTGGAATTTCACCAGACGCGTTCGTCACGAGCCATTGAACAGTTATCGCTGTCGCAGCGTTCAATGAGCGGATAACCGACTGCAAGGACTTCCGGTTTAATAAACGCCCGACGCGGACGATCTCTCGTGGATGCGTCCTCGAACGACACTAGGCGATAAAGAAGTACATAACGGTGACGCCTGTGCTTTGCCAGAGTATAACGATCCACCCTATCCGAACACCCCTTCACTCGACGTGGATCCTTCGAGCCGAAGCCAAATGAACGCAGGAGAAATAGTACGATAATTTTAATCGCCGCAGTAAGCGATGGAAAACTTGACTTTGTCACGAACGTCTTTTCTAAAAACTGGCACGAACTTTCTGGATAACCGAATATATAATTGAGCAATTTCTAGTCACAACTCAAGGGTTAGAGTTCACGGCGTATTTGCTGTGGCGTGTTAAAACAGTCCTGACAAAATAGGGATGTCAGATGCTGTTTACGTAGCGCGTCGCCTGGACTTCCGGTGAAATCATCGCACTCCGGCGACGTAGCTCATAGAGCGTGGCCATAACGTGGTCGAACTTTTGTGCAGAGTCGAAGTCCCTGTGAGAGGAAGTCGAGAATGAGGATCCAAATTGTAACATCACAACAGCGTTAGAAAACATTTTAGGCGTACTCACGGGTGAGGAGGCGACTCACAGGTGTCCGAAAACAGTTGACCCATCAGAAGTGGGAGGTACAGAAGGAACAAAGGTGTATCGCGTCGCGGCGGGAGGGAGAATAAAAAGTCTCGCGGTAACAGCATTTTGTTCTCAGCCTACCTGCGCGAGGAGAAGGAAAGGTGACGAGAGAGTCGTCGCAAGGGGGAGGGGACCAGGCACAGAGAAAGACATTTCCCACAGATCAAAGCGGCTATACCCGTCTTAGCTTCACGCAACCGTAACAGAAGCCATGCGCGTAATTTATAGAAGCCGGAAAGCAACGCAGCTTACAAAAACAGTTATAAAAATGACAAGTTTACCATGCGTGCGAGGACAACTCGAGCCCAGACCCGAGGCACTCGACCGTTTCTGGATGTCGTGCCCGTGGCCGTCGACGGGCGTCGGAGAGGCTACCAAACGCCCAGCGTAATCGTGACGGACATAATAATCGCTGAGATGCGGCGTCGTCACACCTCGTGCGCCACTCCGGCTAAGCGCTCACTTACAATTATCGAACGAACAAAGGGTGAGCCCGGACTCCTCGGATTACCCGGTTGCCTCTGACGCTTGGTGGATCCCACTGTTTGGTTCCAGAGACCTTGGAATAATTTAAGCGACGACGAGCTGGATCCAGTTTCTTTCGTCTCTTCGTCTTTCCTAGCGTTGCCTAATATCGCGACCAGGACACCTTTCTTTGATAACCTTGGGTATTTATGCAAGGATAAGTGGACAACGATACGTGTTCAATATTGTCCATCTTGAACCGAAGGAGCTTCAGCTTCGGAACTACCTAGGCCTGAAGATGCAATCCACACAACGTTTGCAAAACGTTGTCAACGAGGAAGCCATCGATAGATGGCTCAAATCTAAAGAGATACACATTCGTACTCTCTGACCAAACTGAAGTGGAAGTGGATCAATCGATCTCGACTATTCCTTCCCAGCGAACTGATTTTCTTTCGTCAAATTATGGCGTCCGTGGATTTTGAAGTCTGTCGCGCGCTCTATTTTCACGCGAAACACGCACACGCAAAATAAATCACGGTATTGTAAATTGCGTTTAATATTAGAAAACCGTTTGATGTTCGTAGGTGGACGTTTCCTGCACTATTTCACCCAGACATCGTCAAGGTATATTTTCCCCGCAATAGTACGAGTTTACTTCTCATTCGACAAATTATTGCCGACGCAAACGGTCCGGCCCGTACATCGTCTAAACGACGACGTCAACGACACCGGCATGAGCATCATGAGCCTCCAGACGGAACACTCGCTTACAATTATTACTCGTCCGACATGAGCCCCGCAGCGTTTCCAACAACCGTGGGAAATTCGCATTAATCAAGCCGTAACTGTCCTCCCATCGGCGTGGACCGAAGGTACGCCCAAGAAAAAGACCTGCGGACACTTTTAGGACACTCTCTGGACCTGCTCTGTCCAGACAAAGCTCGTGGATGGGGTTCGACAGTGCTATTACGATTTTGAGGTACCAGAAAACGAAGAGAGGAGATGTAGTTTTCACAACGTGATAGAGGTCTGGCCTTATTCTTCAGTGGAGCATGTTCAGAAATGACCTCAGAATTTGGTCAAGTTGCAAGCATAAATACTAGCACGCAAATATCGGCTCCTATAGTTCCAAAAATTGTATAGAAACAAAGCTTGATCTTACAATGACTCGAGTAATTAAAGTGCACATCTATATTTTTTTTGTAACAGATAATCATGGTACCCCAGAGAAATATCGATGGAGCCCTCAGGGGTTGTAACTTAAGTTAAGGATTAATCGAAAGAAATGTAAACGTGGAAGCGTGAAGATTTGCAACAAGCCAGGGGCAATAAATGCAGTGATCTATATAACAGATCACGTGCCCTTATAAAATACGGAAACATTGAAATAAACATCGATGGAACACCCGATATGCCGATCAAAGCGATCGTCGTCGCCGCGGCGAGCGCGATCCAGCGGCTATTAATACCGCGAGCAGCGTTGCAAAAGGATCAGAAAACGCTGAAGCGTTTCGAGAGCGTTCGCTTCGGCGTTGGCGTCGCGTGAGCCGCATACCATATCTAATAATGAAATAACTCAAATAATTCAAAAGGAGTTATGCGAATGCCTTATCGTCCTGACGCTTTGGATTACCCGACCGAACGATGCCGCGCCGAGAGGATGGACGAGGCGGAGGCGGCCGAGCCGGTGGTGGGAGCGTATTTTTAGAATGATCTATGTCTTCGTTTGATTCCGAAGATTGCACTCTACGGCACCGAGAAACTAAGAGTCTTAACGGGATCTGGTTACGGGCCTGGTGCCGCGTGTTTTCGGATTCCTGGCTTCGTCCTGAACACGCTATCGGTAACACGGATCTACCTTCTCGCCTTCCTTCTTTTATCTCCGTTGACAGACTGGGCCGCCGGGTTCATGCCGATCCAGATTCCACGATATCCTCTTCGTCGCTTTTTCTCCCACTCTCCGGCGACTCCTGGAAAATTTGTACGTCGATTCTTCTGTTCTTCTGATCTTCGATTCGAGCATCCCTGACTCGTTTCTTTCCTCCAATTATTAGCACCTGGTGCTTGGCTACTCGAATCGTAATATCATTGTTCGTTGAACGATTGTTTGAGGAATATATAAATTTCAGCGAATCCGTTACTGATAGTTCGTCTATAACAAAAGTATTATATAATAACTGAAAATGGTATAAAATTACATAAACACATCTCGTGATACACGGATCGTTAACTTGTGGTCATAAAACAAAGAATAGTAATAAAGTGAAAGGAATTTTGTAATTTACACAGTCCAAACCCACGGAAGATACGGTTATCGAAAAAACTGCTTTTTTAACAACATGCATCTGTGATGAATTATGATAGATGTGATCCGACTTATGGACAATTTATAATACAGGAAACCGTGTTGGGAACACGATGGAATGAAAGTAATTTAGTTCTTTCCGCCGCTGAAGCTCGTAAGAGGTAAGGTTTAACATAGAAAACTTTTTATCAAATACGATATGTACTAAATTTCTTGCTTGAAAGCGACTGTCCCCTAAAGCTCCACCAAATGAGTTTATATTGTAAATTAAAAAGTACACGTCCACTTCATATTGTATCGTGTTAATATACACGCCTCGTTAACTAGACAGAAACTATGCAATTACGTTTTCATACCACTTATTCCAACGAACTTGGTTCACGGACCTCGGGAAACCATTCGTTCGGGAATTAATTCTTCTGCTTGTCAGAGTCTTGACTTCTGACACCGTTCAATTATATTTAGACGGTGATTAATGCGATGTTCGGCAAAATCCAATTCGTATTCGATCCACTTAAGTTCCGTTGTGCACGATTTCGACAGATTATAAATCGAAATCAATCACACCTCCGGAAACGCAAAGTAACTTGTCCGACAAGTCTGTCAGTAATACTCCCGTCAGCTCTAATTGAATCTTCCCGGCAGAGCGGGTCGCAGAATAGAACAATTAATAAGAATGAAACTGACGGGGTGAATTCAATTAGAAACATCGATCGGAAGGTGCAAGAAAATCTAAAATCCCCTCGGGCTAGGGATTATTAGGGAAAATAGAGCAAACTTGGTAAAGGCTTGATCACTGGCATCCTTCCCAATCCAAAACACACCGAAACAAGATCAACTCCCGAATGTATTATCGTAGTTAATCTAAAAAAGGCGTAAAAGAAAATTCAACGTTTACATTTTTCCTCAGAAACAATGCTTCTGGATGTCATCGATCGAAGATCTAATAACACCACGACTGCCAGACAGATACTCTTTAAAATTTCTACCGTGATTCAATTTTGTTACAGACTATTGGAAACTACGTAATCAAATATCGTGGTCTTATCTTCGTAACTTTATCGAAATCCAAGTATTTCGTTCGGATTCATTTTCTTTGCCAGTCGATTTTCAGAATTAATTTTTTTTAGCGAAAAGCACTGTCAACCATATATGACGACACTTTCCGTCGGTCAGACGAGCGGTTGGAGCGAAATTGTGCGATCGGAGGACGCGAACAGTCGCCTGCGAGCGCGAGCAGACGATGGCCCGCGCTCGGTTTCACGATTCTTCGGACGCGATCCGTGGCTGCGCAAGAGCTCGGCGCCGAAGACGCGAATCAGCCGAGGTCGAGGCAAGTAGACCGTGTCCCTGCCGTGGCCGAGCCGGGAACGCCGTTTAATGACGAGACGGGGCTCGCTTGTTACGCGATAAATGTAGAAACGTAATTATTGATAAGCGTTAATGAGCGCTCCCGTGCATGCAGGGCGCATCTTCTGAATCATACGGCCGCCGCGCTTGCTCACGCACGACAGCTGGCCGTACAAGCATTGTTCGGAGACGCACGCATATAACACGGTGCAAATGCGCACGGGGAGGATCGACCGCGTTATCGAGCTGCATACGAGGCACGTAGATCTGCCGGCAGGGGTCGGAAAACTCGGCAAGATCACCGATAAATATAGCGCGTCAAATGAGTGGCTAGCCCTCTGGTTAGATCTCGCGATCTTGATCGTGGCTCCTCGTGCGCGACGACTTTGTTTTTTTTTCTTCTTCTCTCCTCCTTTTCTTTTCGTTTCCCGTCTCTTTCTCGCGGCTTTGGCAGGCTTGGTCCTTTTTCCACGGATCATCTCGCGTATCCGTGCCCCAAGCTCTACGGATACATTTTAGCGTATAGGAAGCAGAAGGTCCACGTTTCGATGCCCTCGCAACGGTCCGATTGACGGCTGGGGACCTAAAATTATTCCCCCTATTAATGGATTTATACGAAAGGAACGCGTTCTGCTTTTATTGCAGCCAGTTTATTACTCGAATTTATTTTTTTACTATCCACGATACTTTACTTTCCAGACTTGGATTTTCTTAATGACAGAAACCTTATATATATCTAGTAATAGATCTATATTTTTATTTACAAAATAATGATACAAAGACTGCCATAGATTACGGTGTTCCGCTTTGGGACTTCCAAGATCGATTCCACCGATAAATACATTACACCTCTCATCAAAGAGTTTCGTAATGAATAATGCTGCATTCCTGAGCAAATAGACATTCTTTTCAGGAGAATAACCATTGCTGATTAAATCACACGTGATACTTTTGAACGTTATCAGATATCGTAGCGCGTAGCATCTGTTCCTTAATGTCATTAGAATTTTCGAAGCGAACCAAGTAACCAATACTCCCTACCGGGTGTCTAGTTAAAGCTCAATTAGTTTTTGCATATAATGAACTTCGATGTTATAAATTAAAAACGCAGTGTAAGAATAAAATGCCACTCTGTCGAAGCGAATACACGCATATTCCGCGGCGAAAGATGAAAGAGTAGCTGCTAGCTGTTCACGGTGCGATATATTCGCGTTTGTGTAGCCCAATTATGACCAATATTGAGCAGAAGCGTGAAAGCAGTCAGCGATAAAATTCTCGAACAACTCCCGCATTAATTAGACCGATTCAATTCTAGATACACACACGATTTTCGTAGTTACTTCATTTCTGAATCGTTGAAGACGGCGATAATGCCCAGCGATTAGTCGTGCTTGAACAAATGCGCCGGGAATTACGTATTTCTTTATGGAAGCCGGATGTTGCTTTCCTTAATAAATCTTTCTTCTACACGCAGTTTCATTCGCGAAAACTGCAAATAACCGGGAAGCGGTAACAGCTATTTCCTATAAAGCGACCATCGCGATATGCCGAACGCGCGTTCAATGGAAAACTGAATTCAGCTAATGAATCTTTGTTCCCATCGGTCTTCTTCTGATTTCTCTTCGTACATGCGTCTATCGCAAGAAAGGAGCAATTAATATAGCGCTGAATACGAATAAGGATTGAATCGAAACCGCCGACACTTTTTATTACTCCTGAAATTAATTTAAAATTCATTTTTTCTTTTATCTTTTGCGTTGCAAAAAAGTAACCGAAAGAAAGTTTCTACAGACATTGTATAGTGTATTTCCTGTTCGAAACTAATTTATTTTTCAGTTAGCTATGTAGGAAACACGAGGTGTACGATGCCGCACGTGTTCGGTGGACCGAAGAAGATTTGTCCGTATCTGGTCAGATGTCGCAGTCAGACACAGCGAGCTGTATTATTCCCACTATTCTACTTACGCTTGCCGTACGTTATTTTTTCTCGTCGTCTATTACTCGAATAAAATTATACCTGTATACTAAAGAATATGCGACGGGTTATTTCTAATGCACCCCAGAAGCATCAGCTCTACAAGATAAATTCGATAAGATCGAAGTTAATCTAATGAATTCCGCGACTCGCGCATGAAATGCTATATACGCGATAATACTGTCTTCTTGGGTGGAGAAGTTATGCCCATTAGCGACTGACATTTAAGTAGTTCGTGCCTTGCAGTGTTACTTCTTTACGAGCGATACGTTGTATTTCATGGCGTGGTCGATGCGCCATGCGCGATCATTACACGTCTGTAACAAAAGTTCGCGTGATTTACTATGGCTGCCCATTGTTCTCAGCTTCGGAAATATTGTAAACGAAACTGTAATTCCTGTGCGATGAGCGCTGGTAACTCACTCACTGTGATGGTAATTTTTTTTTATTCGTACATCCTTCTACTTAACGTGTGTGAAACGCGAGTATTTCATGAATATCTTAAAAGTAACTTTGTCTTTGGCTTTTGACGTATTTGTTATGTTCGTTAGCTCGACGTTTTGACGTAGTTTTTCTTCCCCTCTTAAGAAAACAATATCGTTTGAGAAGAGTATAATAAACCGAGTAATATAACAGCAATTATAATTGTTGATGGAAGGGTAGCCATTCTTTCCTTATTGATATGGGAGAGTGGAAATTGCGAAAAACGTGTAGATGTGTATCGTGTACTTTATTAAACGACGTTTCAGCCCTCTTTCCTGCAGCCCTCGTCGGGTATATACATATTATTCTTAACTAAAAGGGGGAAAGTTAAGAATAATATGCACACACCTGAAGGAGGCTCTACTGTGGAGGACAGAAACGTCGTTTAATAAAATACGCGATACGCATCTACGAGTTTTCCGTAGCTTCGGCTCTTGTCGAATAAATCAAGAGTACTTTCCTTGATAATTTTACATATTTCTCAAAGAGAATTAATCAATATAATATGCTAGTCGCGCTCCTCGGGTTTTGTAAATATTGAGGTTTCTTATTTTTATCAAAATAAAATATATCCTGTTTCACTTTAGTATATCGTTCCTTCTTTCCAGTTTTCTGTTCCTTCGAAAACTCGGTACTTCCAGATTACTCGAGTACGAATAATTTATTCTCTCTGTAATATAATAGTATAGACCAGTAAATTGGGAATATCGCAAAAAGGAAAGGGAGAAGATGTTTGATTATAAATGGCAGGTAAAATTGTGCTTAGTTAAAATAATGTCCACGCATCAATTCGGAGTTCTGGAAGGTTTCTCGATGTCTCTGGCGAAGAATGTCCTGTCAGTGGCAAGGTCTGGCACGAAAATCTGCCCAGATCGATTGGATCTTGATTTTGCCGGCTAATTATCCCGCTTTATCGCGAAAATGACGTTAATGGCCGCCGAGACGAGTACCTGTAAGGGGATGTGTCAGTGGATTCTCCTCCGACGAGGCCTGGAGGAGACGTTGGAAGGGAAATGGGGGCTGTTTTGCCCGGTATATTAATTTAATTCTTTGGATACTCGATAGATGCTGGAAAGAGAGTACGGTCGGGGTGGCCGGGGGTTGGTCTCGCCGAGTTTGAATATTCATAGGAAAGAGGGAATAGAGATCGGGTGTAATAGAATTTAAATTAAGGAAGGGAGGTCGGCCGAAACTGTATGGAGAGTTCCATAATATGATAATGCTCGTCCTATCGATATATTCTTGCGGAAGACTGGCCCGCTGGGAGCTGAAAATACCTCCAGAAATTGTCGTTCCGTCGATTGACCATCCTACCAAGGAAACTAATTATGGGTGCCGCTAACCCCCGCGTTAATCGGCCCGACACACCCCTGGCAACCCTTTCGCGCAGACAGTGTATACTTTGTCGCAGCAAGTTTGCATGACTGGAAATTGAACACGTTGATTTGTTTGGATAAGCTCGAGTTTTGCGAGAAGCCAATGATCGTTGCGGGGGTGTAACAAACCTGGATCAAGGCTATTCAGCTTCTCAAAGGGGGTAGTTCTTTCTAGACTCCACTTCGCAATGATTATTACTTCTTCGCCTTACTTTCTCAAGCAATCAAATTACATTTACGCAACGTACTCTCTAAAATGGACCGAGTGGCGGTGGTTTTGGTAATTTCGAAGCAAACGGCTTCCCCCATTGTTCGCTTCGACGACAGAGAATCAGATAACGCGAAAACCGTAAATAATATTTCAACACCAACACATAGAGAGCGTTCCCGTTCCTCTTGGTCGAAAATAAAGGTCAAGTTTCCACGTAACAAAGATAGGAACACACGCGTCACCGATTACCACAACCGGGAAGTGGTAATGCATGTTCACTGGGAGTCTCAGCAGTCGCCCAAGTTAACAAGGTTAAATATCTCAACCGTGTTAACGGGAACATTAACACTCCGCTACCATTGCGATTAGAGATGTCTGAAGTCGGACTCTAACGTCGGCGTGAACTCTAGTGTGAGCAGGGGGCGGGAGAGGTCGCGAGGGGGGAGAGAACAGGATGGCCAGAAAGTAAGAGGTTCCAGGTGGAAAAGGTGGACTTTAACTTTGGAACAGTATTAAAAGTTCCACGACGGATATTTTCCCAGACGTTGGGTATTTCTTCGCGATCCACGCACTGAGCTTCCGAAAAAAGTATCAGACATTACTATTTCCAACGCAAAAACAATAGTAATGATTATGGTATCAAATGAAGTGATGTAACGAACAGTTTGAAAGTTAATCTTAGCCACGAAGGTAGCCAGATCAGGAGCCTTCCAATCTTCCAAATAGACGAAGGCCACGCTGAAACTTTCTCAGAACTTCCTCCAGGACGAGCAAATCATCTCTACGATCACACGGCAGCCTCTTCGGCGACACAAGTACGCGACTTAAGCAGGAAGCACCTGTATCGTGCGGAAAAGTGACTGCAAAGTTTACCTCGAAGCGACAATCAGTTAAATAGTTTCCTATATGCTGCGCCTGGCGCAAAACGCGCTCAGAAACGGCTCCGGGTGGTGTACTTAGATAGACTAGCCCGATAAGCGAAATAAAAGTTATACTCCTCATTGTTCGCGGCGGCTTCTAATTACGCGCGTGAACCGGCGTAGCTGCACGTCTATCGCAAGCGTCGCCTCGGTGCATCGGATTTTCGCATGTGCAATCTGGATCCTGCTCGAGTTTCCTCGTACAACGATAGGAATCGAGGCGCGAGCAGCCATAGGTTATCCAGACGGCGTGCAATCCATGGCGGAATGGGGTAATCGGCGCTCGAGAATATGTAGCAATAGATTTTTCAAGCCCATAATTAAAGGATCTCTTAAAATACGGATACGAGCATCCGAGGGTGACGATGCGTTAGGCTTCAGGAAGGTAAGCCTAAACAGTCCATATTGGAAAATGGAGAAAAATCGCCTCGTCTACGATTAAAAAATTATCAGACGTAAATCCTCGAAAGCAGAGAGCTCTTATAGGTAAAAAAGCGAACCAAGACGAAAGGTTTACTAAGCTAGATTTCTTTATTTATCAATTCAGAAGTAGCGTGTATACGTTACCCCAGTACGAGAGTACTCGCGATAAATCACATCCCTCGGTACTCTAACCACGAGTGACACTAATTTTTCCCCGGCCACATCTGCCGCGACGTTGCAGGGAGATTTTCGGAACGGTCTGTTTCCACTCGAGCTCGTTATCAAGTGCGCATCGGTGAACGTGGAGACGGAATAAGTGGAAGTTGTACGAAGAAGAAGAATTCTCGTCTGCGGAATGATCATACCGAATCTCGTGACGTGGCCGAGACGTTTCCACAGAGGCCCGGAATGATTTACAGAGACCCGTCGTAAAACGGTACCGCCGTTCCACGCACGGAAGACACGAGAAGACTCTGATTATCACTGGAGATTGTCCACACAAAAGTGACCCTCTTCGCGGTAAAAGGGCCTCGAGATTTAGATATTTATAAGCGAAGAAACCACGAAGGGAGAGTCTCGACTCGATCGTCAGGTTTGTTGAAGGAAACGGGGTGCATGCTCTGGATCAACTGGAACGTTGCAAATTGGAGTTGCAAGATAGATTAAAAAATAGGTGCATAGTTTTGACCTTAATAGAGTGGGCGAAAAGATTGGTCTAAAAAAGGCGGAAATAATAGTGCTTGGTCATTGGAGTCTGTTTTAAGTATTAAACAAAACAAAAAAGTTGAAAGGTAAGTAAATAGTCCGCAGAGATCTACAATGTTCTTAATGGAGTAGGGGAAAGGTTAGACCAGTTGAAAAAGGTGAAAATACTATTGCTCGGATATACAGTTTCGACTTTCCCCGACCGATTTTGCTTCCAATTTTAAGTTCGCTAAAAATATGAACGATACCTGCCTTCGATTCGACCGAGCGTTCACTAGAAATACCAACAAATATTGGTTTCCATCCTATTCGTGGAATGTCACAGATGCTAAACTATATAAACATCTATTTTCATAGGTGAACGTTGAAAATGCTCTTCGCTACGAAACCATTCTTTAACTCGAAAACAGAATCAGTCCAACCAAGACCCTTACGATTTTCGGAATCGAACGAAACCCCCACGACTAAATTAATAACGACGCTTTCGCTCTCCCACGTTCCTGTAACCCTTTCTTTATTTCCATTATTTTATTCGCTTTAAGTTGGTATCGAGTGTCATCCGTAAAATCAATCGTACGATAACTCAAACTTGTAATTTACAACGCCATTACCAGCGCGGAGAGTTAAGGCTCAGGCACGGGGCCAAGAAGCGCTCGACTTGAAACGCTGTCGAGGGGGTCGCGTTGCGATCGAGGGGGCGAGACGAAAGACGTAACGGGACGATAGTCGCAAAACCCCGGGAAGGCATTAGCGTTATTTTAATCAGGAAATATAATGATCGCCCATAGTCAAGCTGGCAGAGCGGGGGAGACGAAAGAAAACGGGCTGGCTTGCGAACGTGGGTTGCTGCGCATTTGTTACGGGCCGATAGCAATTGTTTCCTCTATTTGCGAGCTCCGCTGCGACACTGTAGCCCACTGTTTGGTTGGCTGCACTGTCTGCTCTCGTCGTGGTGTGCATGCGAATGCGTGTGCGACGTGTACCTGCTTGCGATGTGCATCGTCGAGAGTGTGATCTTATGTAACCACCCCCATCCCCCGACACTCGATGTAGATTGCATTCTATTGGTACACGCTGGTCCGCTTGACATTGGCTGGCTTGGAAAAAAGGGACGTGTATGCAATGACTCTGATAGCAGGATATTCCGAGACCTTCCCTGAAAAAAACTGACTTTTTTGGTGGACGAAACTTGCTTACTCGGGGGTGTGTGTCGAAACGTGTCGATTCCCTTTTGGGGAATCAGTGCACAGCTGATCAATGGCAATCGATAACGGTCTATCTATGACATAAACTAACAAGTGAATCAACAAATAAAAACTATTACTCCATGTTTCGATCGCTCGAATCCCTAAAAAGGTGATCTCTTCGAACAAGACAACCTGAAGAGTTCAATGAAGCATCGAGAGTCCAGAGGTCCTCTCAGCCACCCCCAAAAAGACAGTTCTCGCGTACCTCCCCGATCGACAGGGGTAATTACCCAGCGCTCGTTCCATCGTAGCTGAAATTTCTACCGATCCGTCTCACCCTCCGGGCGCCCCCGTTTCGTCGTCACCGGCAATCGCAGAAATTCGCGTATCCATGCTCACGTGATCACCAGGCAGGTAGATTCGTTCCGGATAGAGCCCCGTCTGCCGCGAGATTGAGTTCGACTCATCTCGAAATGCTCGTAGCGACTATCCTATTCGTACATAGTCGACTGGTGCGACAGATACGTACATAGACGTACAGCGGAGGTGGGTGTTCGGGAGGAGGAACGAGGGAGAAACTCGCGATGTGGGAGTAGTGGCGGGGGGGGGGAGGGGGGGTGGGGGGGGAGAGGGAGAGACACCGAAGAAAAGACGGAAGAGCGGCGGGAGGAGGAAAGGGAGACTCATGTACGGCGTGTATCTATTTGCAGACACAGATAAACACGAACAGAACCAACACCCCGATACACCGGGACAGAGCGAGTGTTCTTATAGTGGAACTTATTGATCCAACAAAACTCATTTCAAGATACAGTGCGAAGTCTCCAAGATACTGCTCTCCTACTCCTCTCGTCCTGCCTCTCCTCGCACTCTACCGCCTCCCCCGATCCCCTTCTCCTCCGTCCAGCACCTCCACGCCGTTCGACGCCCCCGTCCACGCGACGGCCCTCCTCTCGCGCCCGTGTCGTACATCCAAGATGCTCCGTACACGTGCACGGAGGCCGATTAATGCCCGGACGGGAGGGAAAATAATCAGAAACGGACCACACCGGTCATTTTTCTACCCCGATCCCAACCCAGTTTCGACTTTCATTAAGAAATTATTATTTTAATTCTTCGCCCAGGTCTCATGCAGTAAATCAATCAACGAGTGATTTAGTTTAGGATGGTCGGATCTCGTATTAATTTGCTCGAAGTCATTCTAAGCTCAGCATTCGTGGCAATAGAATGATAAGAAAGCATCTCGAGTTGCTGGTAGATATCAGAAAAAAAAGGGGTCGAGAGCAAAGGGTTAATGCCTTTGTCCTTGATTCGTATCCATGCTACAAGAAGACGTCAAAGGTATGATTTATCTTCAACGGATTGGTTGAGCGAAATGGTGCCCTAGGTTCGGGGGATGGAACATGACCTTGAGAGCGAACTAGGTAGCGTGCTTTCCTGTTCATTGAACCCTTGCGCTTGAAACAATCTCTGAGATATACGTATTCAGACAAAGGGCCCTCCCACGACTTTCCAAGTTGCAAGAAGTTCACGTGTCGCTCCTTCGGGTAAGGCACTGTACGAGAAACAATCGCCATCGTGGTTTTCACGAATTCGTGTATTACGCAGAAGGTTATTCAGAGTTCTTTAAAAATTCGATCGAAATAGGGGTTGATTGGTTTTAGTGCGTGGTGGTTTAAATAGAAAAATATTAAGTAAATTGATCGGTACACACGACCAATGATGAATTTACACGATTAATTCTTCTCGCAGTACGTGAAACGAATTGAAAAACCACCCCTCGAGGAGCAGCAAAATCTGACCGAAGAAGTATCGCGTGTAATGGTATGCTCGATGGAGAATCACTGGCACGGGGCAGGATCTTCGTCGGAAAAGTTAATAATCAGCCCCGACGCGTGACCTTGTACTCCGTTTTCCCCTCGCCGCTTTCACCGCTCGTCCGAAATCCAAAGTTTCTCGGCAACTCGACACTGCAAGCAATTTCGGCGTCGAGCAATCCCCTCCTCGGTGGCAGGCGTCCTACTCACCTAACCCTGTGCCGAGCAGTAAAGGAAAGTGCATAAAGCTGTAGACTTGTAGAGTGTCGCCCACTTGGAAGGTCCTGCTTGTATCTCGGCTGTCTTTTTCCGCGAGAGGTGACAATTCCGTACAAACGTGTCCGCCGGTAAAGGGATTCACGGATCTTTATTCGCGCCCGTGGGCGGCCAGCTGGAAAATGCTTTTGATATCGGTTGAACTATGAGGAGCGTTTCTTTTTTTCTCCATTAATTAAAACTTGAACGCGGAATAAAGTGACGGGATAGGGGGTACCGGGAGGGTAACAGTGGGGGCGGGTGCGATGCGTGATTAACAGAAGTGGCCACGCGGCGGAAGGACTCGAAAGAGCGTAGTTTCATGGAGTCCCCGGGAACAGGCTCGGGGTTTGTTTTTTCTCCGCTGTTTATTACCTCGCATCGGCTGGATTCTCGCCGTGCGTAACAATATTCCTGCCGACGTCGAACGAGTAAACAAATGAAGGAACTTACGATTGCGTAAAACTGCAAAGTGTCTGCGGTTTGTTTGTCGGTGGAGCGTTTCCAGGTAAAAGGCTGGAGCAAGTGCGTGAACAGCCGGGAGGAAAGAAGGAAACAGAAAGGGAGGGCAGGAGAGTCTGTCGGAGTTGAGAAGGAGAACGGTGGCGAGAGTGCTGGCGCGAGGAGAGACGAGGGGGTCGTTGTAGGTAGGCGAGTCGCGAAGGATGGGTGAAGAGGACGCGGAGGGAGGAAAACCGGAGAAGGAGGAGAAGGTGGAAGAGGTAGAGAAGGTTGGAAAGGGGGTGGAAGGGGTGGAAGACCACGAATGTCGACGGAGGGAGGGAGAGGGAGAGGGAAAGAGGAGGCGGGTGAGAGGAACGGCCAGGAGGGGGAAGGAGGCGGAGGAGATAGATGTATGTAGGAGGGCCGCTCGATACAGCCCCAGCAACCCCCTCCTCCACCCCCTCCCGAAGCCAAGCATCGCCTCGCGAGGTTAAAGTGAGAAAAGTCAACCCCCAGTCACTTGGTGAGTTCTCTTAAGGGCTGGAATATCGAGAGATAGGCAAGGTTGCAACGGAAAAGGGTTAAGGACCTGGCGAGCACCACCCCCTTTCTAGTTTTTGGCAACACCGATACCCCGTGGTTCCGTTCATTTGGCTTCGAGCATCGTCCAAACGATCCCTCCGACTGTTTTCCGCTACCGTTCGACGGCTCGCGACGGCGAATTTCAACTTCGACGCGATTAGAGCCAGCGAGAAACGGAACGATCCGCCATCAACGCGTACTCGTACACCTCGCTCTCGCGACGAACAGAAGCGCTTCTAGCAGTCGGTAGGTGGAAGTAACGGCAGTCCCTGTCGGGCCATCATTCCGGCACTTATCGAGAGACTTTTAAACCCACTTTTCCGAGTTGGCTGGCTTTCAAAATTCGAGTCGAGAGACGTGCTCTCTCGCTGGCAGGTCTCCGCCAGCCGGAGACCTGCCGGGGTTGTCACTTGGCTGGTTATCCAGGCACTTCCATGCCCGGCCACGCGGATACGAGTGCATAAACATGCGAGCGAACGCCATCCTAGCTAAAGAGTACCTTTATCTCTATCCAGCCGCTTCCTCCGACCTTCTCGCAGCCTGTACCCTTCTCTTTTCCTTTTAATCGCGGCCTCTCGTTCTCTTTCGTCCTGTCGCTTTCTCTTTCCCTGTGCCGCTCTTCCACCCTCCGAACCAGCCATTCTCCTCGTGTGACGCTGCCGTGGGTGGAGGAGGAAGCTCACGTAGGTTACTCCTTTCTGCCGGCAGAGGATATTGTGATTTTAGCGTCTGTGTAATTATGGAAATTAGCGACATGGAAAGCCTAGGATAAAAGGGTTGATTATAATCCGGCCGCGGGGGTGAGCCCCGACCTCGCCGTCCCGCTCCTCCGAGCGACCATAGATTAAAACGCTCCTTCTACGCTCGCGCCTTTACTTCTACCAACTACCCCTATCTACCGCTAACCCCTATCGCCACCGTCACCACCCACCCGTCCACCCCGCGCCATTCACTCTCTTCGCATCACCTACCTCGTCCCTTCGACTTGTCCTCTTTTCCCGACAGGATTCCAAATTTTTCTCCTTCTCGCCGATCACCTATCCGACTCCGTCCACCCTCCCACCCCCGCGCGGCGATATTAAGATCGACTTTCGTTCGGTCGAGTACGCCGGTTCAGACAAATGGCTCCAGATAAGGTCACCCAGGGTTTCATCTGCTTTATCTGGAATCGATATAGCCGAGATGCTTCCAAGATTTACAACATTTACAAATTCGCGATACCTCGACAGATTCGTAACGCATTATAAAATTCCAGGTGAAACCTACCCCTTCGAACCGTGCGGGTCGTCGCTCGCCAACGAATCACGCGTAGCCTCGACGCCATGTGGAAATTGTTTGCACAGTGAAAGTGGAGACTAACTAAAAATGTGTTTAAGGTTAAAATCGGTTAGCTTCGTTAGTACTTCTCGCCGATATCGGAGTATCCCTTTCGCCTACCCGGAATTACTGATCAGCTTAAAAGTTAACCGAGAACTTGCAAAGTTTTCGTCAAGAAACAAAGGAAAGTTTGTTTCCCCGATGCATCCCTGAGAACCGGCCCGTTTCCAACGTCCTAAACATTTGGTCCCCCCCCCCCTTTTGGCATCATCTTAGGTGTCGTCTACGAAAGAAACACCAGTTCTGGCATTTAGATCGCCTCGAGTACCGCGAGTGCATCAACCTTGTCCGAGACGCGGATGGAACGAAGAAAAAATGGCGAGACCAACGACGAATTGCCTGCCACGAGGTTGGGGTGCAACCGTTTTCCAACCTATAACGCTTTCTCTTTCACCCCCTCGTGTCGCCACGACATTGGCGCGAGTGTTCCTCTCCCTCTCGCGTTCGTGGCACTCTCCGAGCATCCCTCCCTGGCTTCTGTCCTCTCTCCTCGCCGCTTTTTCCCATCTGGCTATTGGACTACCTTGGGGTGTTTCGAGCGACGGGCAGGAACCTATGATGCGATCGGATATCGAATATCGGCTAGCCCTCTGATTGGTTGTTCCACCGCGCACGGTCGCAGCCGGAGCGCGCCAGTTACGACTGATTTGTTACGTAAAAACGTCGATAGCTTCTATACCCTCTCTTGTCCCACCCCCGGTGCGCCGCACTCCCTCCCTTCCTTCCTTCCTTCCGCCCGTTCCGGGCCTCTCCCTCCGAGCCACGCTCTTTCCACCCCCGAGTCCTCTCCTTCTCTCTTTCGCGACCACCCTTCGCCCGACCGGTCTGGCCACCCCTTCGATGGTCCTCGTCATACCGCCACCGCCCCCAACGGCATCGCGCGCGATAGACGAAGGGATGGAAGAGAGAAAGAAGGAGGATTCGTCTTTTTTATCGGCGCTGTGCGCCACTGCCTGCTCGTTCGGTCGGGCATGAACGCGTTATCGAAGAAATGGCTGGTCGTCGTCGCACTCGCTTCCCATTTTCATGTCGCTCAATGACGATTCGTGGTACCAGATACCTCAAGGTCAACTGAGAAAGTTACACCCTGTAAGACATACGATCGTTCTTATCTCTTGATCCCTACGTTTATTTTTCATTTCCAACAGAGTCGTTGTTCTGTCTGAGGTGCGTTCGATAAGGTGGAGTCTCGTGGTCCAGATGTTTAATCCGTGTTCAGCGGAGCCAACCGCGAGGTCGAGATATCGCGGTGGGAAATCGATACCTGGAGGTGTCTGGGGTAGTTCAGGGTCACTTCTATCCTCCTAAACGGCGCTAGTCATTACCATCGCGATTATCAGTTCAGTTACTCCGATGCTACTGTTCACCGAACTTACGCTTACTTAGAGACTTGGACCACCCTTGCACCCATTGCTGAGGACGAAGTATACGCACTCCTACATACAGTCAGTCCCATAAATATTCGTACCCTCTATGTTTATTCAAGAGGTTTTTGACTAAATTAAATAATAGGTTTGATAATATCAAACGAATTTTTCATTATAAATATGTATATCAATATGCTTATACATGTATAAATTTATATATACGTCAACATATTTACACAAACATACACTTGGGAGTATCCAGCTAATCGTTTAAATTAAACAAATTTCTTCAATAGACACAGAGGGTACGAATAATTACAGGGTTGAGTGTAGATCCATGGTTTTCCATGATCCACATCTAAAAACCACCGCAGAAGACGTTCTCCCTCGGTTCATTTATCGCGATTGCAATTTTCACAACGCAAAGACCACCTGGAAGAAAGGACTACGAGGGTGAAGGAAATTTTCCGAGACCGTCCAAGGATTTTGTTGCGTCGTCACCCGCCAACAATGGACCACCGTTCGCGCAAACTCCAGTCCCATTTTGCGTATCGTTCGCTGGAATTTTCGAGGCAAGAAGACGTACTTGCACTCTCGAATATTCCTATCACGGCGAAGGCAAACAGCCGCGTTACGTTACCGCGGGCTGACCGTATTGTAGAAGCGTATTCAATGCCCGCCCGCCATTTAACACCCCGGCAAGCCGCGAAGTTTCCTGTAATGAAAGCACCGGCGCGGAACCTATTGTGAAAATATCTGACCACTGTCCGGTGCAATGAGGTATGGCTGACCCCGAGGGCCGTCGGGCCGGGGACAATGCACGCGCATGCATGCGGCCACGTGTAGTGAAAATACTTCACGTAGTCACCGCTAAAGGGACATAAACGCACTTAACGACGATATCGTGTCACCAGCCAGAGTTGCGTTCGGTTTGAACGACGCGAATCAACGATGCACAGGTTGCTTTTATACTTCGCGAGAGTTTGAACCAGGTGTCATCGATGTTGGGAGCGCATATGTCCAACTCGTGACGAGTCGGGCTAGGGACCCTACTTAACCAATCAACAGTGGCGTTCTCCGAAAGAATATCTGAAAGAATAGCACGGTGTGTGTGTGTGTGTGTGTGTGTGTGTGTTGTGAGAATCAAACAACGATAGGTATAATCATCAAACGTCGAGTAAGTGACCACGCCAACAATCTCATCAGAAATCTTACGAACTACCCTGCTCATCCACCCTGGCATCCTGGTCACATACTATCGACTTTCCGTCGAGAGACAGTCTGGTAGATGTAGAAAAAAGCATTGTCCTATAGTCGATGAGCGATCAAGCATGTCCGCGCGTTCCCATCTAGGCCCATGCATTTAATTGTCTAGACCAAACTCGTGCGACGGAAAGTCGATAGTCCGTTCTCATCCTTGAAGCAAAGATATGGCTACCTAATGGTTTATACGCGACAGCGATGTCTCTTCGATAATACGTTTTCTCTCTTTGTGGCCTTTTTCGATTTTCCCTGGTGACACTCCCTGTCAATATACGTTGGATGACTGGTTGACCCAAACCAGCTGAATCCTATCCCAATATGAGACAAAGCTTTTAAAATGTTATGGGTCTATTGAAAAAATTTTCATTAAATTAAATGGTAGGTTTGATGTTTCCAAGTGTATATTTACACGTATAAGCTTATTTGTACACATATTTATAATGAAAAATTCATTTGTTAATATCAAAGCTATTATTTAATTTATTCAAACTTCTTCACTAGACACAGAGACATAATTTGACTGTATACAACATCAGTTAACGTATGGAAGTTCAAGTCTGGAGAGGCGCCAAGTCGATATAAATTCGATACCGATGGCAGCTGTATTAAATCCACCTACCATATCGATAATTGCACTACAACCCCTTGCTGGTAAAAAGCATCGTCCGTTGACGAGCGATTGACGAGGTGTTTGCGCTCTCGTGCAGCCCTCGTACATTTTGCTGCCTGGACCACAGTCTAGCACGAGTGTCCACGATGTTTTCTGCCATCTATACCAGAGATTTGCCAAGCGTCGTACGACGGAAAGTCGATATCGTGAAAGATACCCAAAGAAGTTAAACCTGGGACCGATTGACGAGGAGTTTTGAGCAGCGTCTCGTTAAAGATCGAAGAAGCCAGTGGATTCGTCGCGGACAAGACCAACACCGGTATGAAAGTCCAACAAAGTCGGAGCATCGAGAGGCGAAGGCAAAGATGGTGGAAAGAAACGAGGTGCAAACAAGAGAGGGACAGGGTGGATCGTGGTAACCGCTAAACGAACGAGCATTGCCCGAAGGAGAGAGAGCGCAGACTCAATATCTCCGAACCGAACCCTCCGATAGGTCGAGGTTCGACTTCGAGGGTGGGAATAGATTTCCAATCGCGCGGGGGGTGGTCCTCCCGCAGTGGATGCTCACCACCGAGCACCCTGCTAAACTCCTGCCTGCTTCGGTATTCCGGGGTCCACCCTTTTCTCTATAGGTGGACCAAACGCACCTACACGCACTCTCAACCCCTGCGCCGCTACACCCCTTTCCGATTCGACGCTGCCGAAGCGGACTGTCCGAGAGGGGTAGCTGGAGAGGGTAAGCTACGACTACAAACAGGAGACAGAACGATTCTATTGACCAGGGTTCGATGCGCGCATCTGGGCGTAACCCATTCGTGCGTTCCGTCGTCCGAAGCGATGGGAGAGAGTGAGAGAGCCATCGACGGAAGAAGAACGCCGTCGCGGGGGCGCAACGGAGAGAGGAACAGAGACTGTACCGCGCCTGCGAATTGTCGTCAGGGCGACGGCGACACTGGAAAAATCGAACTGAAATAAACCGAAGCGTTTTCTTCGCAGAGCTCGAGCACCGGTTTCTCCATCTTCGTCCTTCCACCCGAGCTTTTCTCGTCTTTCTTCCGCCGCTATTCCCCTCGCACCACCTTCGTCGGAACTTCACCTTCGTCCTTCCACCCCCGCTCACCGGTATCTCTGTCGACCGTTCCACTGACGTTCCCTTCCTCCCACGCCTGCTCCTCTTACCTAGACTCTGCCCGCGTTCCTTCCTCCCAGGCTCCTCGAGTTTACTGTGTTATTGCCAGACCGTCCAGGACGACTGCGTTGGACTTTCCACGTAGATCGCTCATTTTATCCTCGGCGTTCCTCGCTTCCTTCCACACGCCATTTTTTCTCCTAAACTACGCGACTGATTGATCGAATTTGCAGTGGACCATTTGATGTTTTAACTAAAGATTAATATATTGTCACACAATAATTCACTACATCATGGATCTATAAGTAATTACATCGTTCAGAGCAGTTATCATATCGTGCACCACTTTGTTCATTCTTCTGATGGAAATATATTTCACGGAATTAAATTTGTCATAAAATATATGTCAGAGAATTAAATAAACATGTCTGCCACCGGTGGTACACGTGGTATTAAATCAAAATCTGTATAAAATCAGATTTAGCTCTATGAAAAGTTTCTTTGCTGAAGAATCCCACCCCCGACTGCGAGCACTTCGATCATGGTGCGAAACGCGTCACGCTATCTTAGCAGTCTCTTCTCCGTCGCGACTAATCTAATCCACCGTGGCGATTTATAAGAGCGCGGAGTCGCGCGAAAATACAATGGGGCAACAGTTTCGAAAGAGGCTGAAGAAGGGGATGGACTTGCAGACGTTGGAAGCTACTCCGTCGCAGCAGGACGACGAAGGGCTGTTACTCCCGCACATTCGCAGCATATAATCTCAGATACCGCGGAAAGGCGGTCTGCCCTCCGCCTTGGCTGTTCCCGGACACCGGCATCCCCCATCCAGCACCTCCACGGTTGTAGCTGCTAACTTAGTTTGTGAACTGCAAAATCCTTCGCCACCCACGAGGGCATACAAATAATAATTCTTTGTTTCGCAGGGGCACGGAGACGTGTAAATACCGGCGTGGCTCTCTCCTGCTCGCAGGGATCGCTGCCAGACGCGGCACAAGCGAGAAAGAGGCGAGGAGCTGGGAGGAGAGGGTGAACAGACCATTCCCGCGGTAACGCCTAAATCGCTCCAACAACTCATCCGCTGAAAGTTGCGACGAGCTTCGGAGATCTACGACGGCAGAGCTTCACCTCCTTCCTTGCAAAACACCGCTTCATGGGCTCTTATCCGACTGCTTCTCTGTCTTTCGTCCCCTTTACCTTTGCTCTTCGTTCCCCTTTTCTTGCGTACGCCCCCGATCTTCGGCTGTGCGGGTCTCGCGTGCGCCAGGTGTCTTCGAAGCTCGGATGCGAGAGCCGGGGTCTAGTTTGACCCGTTCCGCAATCAAATTGCGAGAACGTCAGATGGCATATGGTTTCTGTTAAAGTTGGCGTTTTGTCGCTCGACTGTCATGGTTTAAATAAGAAAAGGATTTATTTAGAAAGCTTGGTATAGTAAGCGTCTCGATGTTGAAGTATCCTTGATAATTTTGTAGTATGAAACAGAAGTTGAAAAGTATCCCATTCAAACGGATTTCGTAACCGTACTGTTAATAATAATAATTATTCGAGAAGATTATAGGAGAGAGAGAGAGAGGTGGAAGTGAGCAAGCGTCCAATCAGCTTGCATCAAGATGAAGTTAATGTCGCGGTGGCATTATGAGAAACGCAGGGGCATAAAACTTTCCTAACGAACAGGTTTGTAACCGAAGCGCCGTGGACAATGAGCCGCGGATGCGACATCGGTCCGCGGTTGGAAATACATTCACCTTGGGGGACGCGCTGGAAAAACTACTTGAAAAGATTCAGGACAAGGTTTTGCGATGTCGCGGAGCGAATTTCCGCGTTTTTTCGCTACGTGACGAAAGGAAACGGAAAAAGAGAGCGAGAAAGAGCGCTCGGAGAGGTCTCAGTCCGGGGACTTGTACGGAGAACCCAGGGGGTCATGATGGGGCGGTCGGTCGGAGGTATTGATCTCAACTCTTGCTTTTCTCAACTTTTTATCCGGCAGAACCGACCGGCACTACCACCATCGCCAGCCTCGACGACGACTGCCGGAGTCGGCAAAGCCGCAACTTACTTCAATTCCTCATTCCCGTGCGAATTCTTGGCTTGAACTTATGACCGGCTCCCCAGCCCCGTGCCTCTGGTCGTCTGGCTCCTCGATGCCTTTAGCCTCTTGAACAGTGAATGTTAAACGAATCCTACCGAGTTTCTCTTGGTCCTTTTTATGCATTTATCGGGTCATTTCTTGACTCGGAATAGGAAATAATGGCATCAGACAGTTCTCATTGAGGATAGACTTCTCATTAATTGGTGTCGTGGATCCTGATAGAAGCGAGGGACGAGTGGTTAGCAAATGAAATTGGACCTTGGTCCACGAGCATTGGGGCGAATTGTTTAATTAGAAATGTTATGTATAAATTAATTTCTCTCTTCCTTAGTTGTTGCGTAAGTGACAGCTAAGATCGTTAATTTGAAGCGATGGGTGGTTTGAAATGGGCTACCTTCGAAAAATGTCCTATCGGTCGCGAAGGCTAAATGACAGTGAGCGAGTGCAATCCGTGAGTGATCTTCCGTTATCATCCGTAGCTCCACCGCAATATTTTCTACGCGAGAATAATAAAACGATCCTCCGATACGAATAAATAATTCCACCAAGAAGATTCCTCGAGTATTCGTCGCGTCTCCCAAGAGGAAAAATTTGTTGGCCGAGCATCGGGCGTAATTTGACATTCCCCAGCCGGTCGAATTACAGCGGATAGATCTCCCGGATGTAATAAAGCGTAACTGTCGTACATTATGTGGCGGGAGCGGGTAATCGAGGCATGTAGATACACGCTCCTCAGAATTAAAATTCAGTTTCGCGGAGTCTAGCCCGGTAAGCAAGCCACGAAGCAAACTCTCATTTCCCATCCGGTGAAATATCGTGTATTTATTTGTCTGTGAAGCCCCCGGTTCCTCGTCTCGACCACCTTCCACCCCAGACTCCGATATGCCGCCTCTTTTGGGCACGGAAGCCCGCAGAAACCGTGCTCCTCTGCCGAGGCAGCAGCTCTCTACGTTTCCACCGTTTTCGCGAAATTAATATATCCCTCATATACTTTGCATATTATTGCAATATTCCGTAGCTATTACTCGTCCGCCTTTTCCTACCCCCGCCCTGCGTCCCTTCACTCCGGGGAAGGTGAGCCCGCGCATTCGAATCCACATCGCGAACCGAAAGTAGATTTCCCCTCCTGCTTCATCTCGCTCGGCTGTCTATCCTCCATCCGATTCCCGCTGCTTCGCGTGTCGTTCGTTGGAATTTCGACAAATAATTCCATGTCCACGGCCTGGATCGATTTCTTAGCTAGGCAGCCGCGGTAATCCAGCCAGAATGTCTACGCAGTGTGTACCGTAATAGCCTCACCCCCATTCTCGCGGTTCTGGATGAAGAGACTCGAAGGAAATTTTTCCGCGGAGAGTATTAAATTATTTATGAATTTTCCAGGCCACTTCGAAGCGTAAGACACACTTCAGCTTAGACTCCTATGCATTCGGGAACGAAATGTATTTGTTTGTAAAGACGTAACACTTAGAACGTGTAAAACAAGCATGAGAGCTCGTTGAAATATTCTGTGAGGGAGAGATAGGATAGCTTTGCACGAAGAATAATTAAAAGTTCCATTAAAAATGAATATGACCGGCTACGTAATCGTTTATCCGCGATTGAATATTCATTGGACACATATTATACGTATCGGGTAGAATCTAAATTAACCGCTTGATAAGTTATAATTCCGTTTCGCTGTACGAATTTGGAAAACATTTCGCTCCAGGTTTTTGTCACCTCCATTATTGATGAAATAGAAATCGAAGAGTCTGGTGTACAACAGTTTCGGCTCAAATATAGCAGCGTTTTATGAAAATCTCTGTTTCGAACAATGGAATTAATCCTCAGCCGGTTCAATGACATCCGCAATTAGTCTAGAAGTAGAAGCGTCTGACCTCTTTCTATTTAAAGTGGCTTCGCCCAATGAAGTGTTTCGATTTTCTGAAAAATCACGCGTTTACAACCGTTCGCTTTGCTTTTTTACTGTCTAGTCCTGAAATTTTTAAATTTTCCCGTCCGGATGTTCGTCAAAGCTGCGCGAATCAGTAGTCGCCGGCAATTAAAATGTTATTAGCGCAACGCTGCTCGCCAGACGAACCGCAGTCCCTCGAGAACCAAGCGTTTCTTTGCGTTAATTGACGGACTGCAGCTTGCACTAATCATCGTCCAAATCTGACCCGAATATGCGAACGCGATGGCACACTTTACAAGAAAGCAATTACTTCACCGACCTACTATATCTTAATTTAAAATTTTCCTCGTTTCGATGGATCGTTTCGAATAGAAAGATTACTCAACGTTCCCAATATTCAGAAATGTCCAACGTTGTATTTATCGCGAGTAATTAATAACGAACGACGTCGCGGAAATTGACCTGAAAGTGGTCAAAGTCAATTTGCGTAGCGCGTCTGTCAAATCGGCGACGGCATAATTTAAAGTAAGCCCACCGCCGCCCCTCCCACGCGCACCACCAACCCCGCAGTTCTTCATTTGCATTTGCTAAGTGATAAGTAAACTTCCGTAAACATATCCGTACGAACGATAAGCGGGAAATAAATCGCGAAACTTTAAAAAGTTATAAATCTATACTCGCCATCAGTGAGATAAAGAGCGGCGGTGGAAGCAGGGGTTGGGAGGGGGGGTAGGGATGAAGACTGTACAGGAACAGAGCAGAGGGACAGAATAAGACAGACGGGACGGGAAGGGAAAGAAAGAGCGTTGCCTCTTTCGAAGATGGAGGCAGGAATAGAGCGAAGATGTTAGCAGAGGGTGGCAGGGGGGCATAAAGTATAATTGCATCGGTTGGCGTCACCCGCGCGCACACCCCCGCTCTAATAGCACCACCGCCATCCGCTTCTCGTATTTTAATGCCTAAATTATGTACGGCGTCAAAGATAGACGGCCTTCGCGGGGAAAACCTATTGATTGCAATCCTGCCTTTGTCGTGGTAAATTCGTAATTTCGACTGTCCTTTCAAAACTACGTTTGCGGTCCTGAAACGGATTTAATTAACACAAAATTTTCAACAGCGTAATCAAACAAACTTGTATACTTAAAATATAGAAACTACATAATACACATAACACGACGAGCAAAGCTTTTGCAGTATTGTATATCACCCTGGGTTTTATAAATTGAAGTAGATAACGCAAGTGCAAAGACGAGTTTACTCGTGACCGGTCAACGATGCATTGAAAAAAAAAAAGGCAATATTCTAAAGTTCCTTACTCAAAGCAGCTCGTCTGTTTATCGTTCCTAGAGAGCTGAGATTGTCGGACAATCAACGATGTTGCATTGGCTTCGGGATCAAGTTCAAAGAGTGAGCTCGCGATTTCCATCCCGATCCGGTCAGGCATTTGTTTAATTAGCCAGCATCCGACACAGAGAGACGATCTCGGTTGTCCGGGAGCGATAATAGGCTCCCGCTTTCAAATGGATTTCGAGATTTATGCTAACACGCTGCATTCGTTCCTACGCCACGACTGCCAGGATACGGTTCGTTATGTTCCCATCCGCGAACCGCCATCCGCGGAATGGAAATCGTCAAAGAAATCCTCTACGCTCGCACGTGTGACCGGACGAACGTCTCGTTTGATGTGAACGCGCGAACGGACTTATTAATTGCTCCGTTTTAAGCTTTTCGCCGATTTAGGAGATTAAATTCGAACGTTGGGTGCCGGGGGAACACGTTGCGTTTTGCCACTCGCGCGCCGGGACTTAATATCAAGCGAAGTTAATTAAATCACGAATAATAAACCGAAACTGTCGTCTCTTCTTTCGAGAGTTAAAGAGGAACGTCGAAGCAATCGCGTCTCGATACTGGTTAAAAATTCCAATCCAGCTCCGGGATCCATGTAACGAGTATTTGCGCTTCTTAACCAAAGAAAAATAGCCTGAAAACGTGCAGCACAAAAGGTTATTCAAGGAGAAAGAAAACAATTTTTAAGAGTCTCGTTCGGAGAGGAGTCCGTGGCTGGGGATGTTTTAGGGATATTAGCGAGCAAAACAGAGGGAGAGGGCAGGGTCAGAACGAAAGCCCAGCACGGAGGGTGAAACGCGGCAGATTAATTTACGACGAAAGATAAGGAAGAGCGGTGGGGTCCTCTTCTTGTCCGACAGGATTCGATTGTGTCTCGGGCCACGGCAATAAATGTATTTCAAACCTCTCGCTGTGACCACCTCCGCTCACTGTAAAATATACCCATTGTTGTTGTTCCAATTAGTCATTCGAGGAGACGCCGGCCCTCGTAAAGAATCGAATAATGTATGCTCCCGATATAAACAGCCGACGTTTATTTTCGGTTGACTGTCGAGGGGACTTCGCCCGAAATTCTTCGAGGAAAACGCAGGAAATAGAGTGGAAATCGAAGATGACTCTTTCACGCTCGGAACGCGACAAAGTGTGAGATACGACGCGGAGTTATTTTCGGTGGTAATCCAACAGAGAATTCGCTTAGCGTATTCAGTTTTCACGAAGTTATTGGTCGCGACACGTTTGGCAGAAAGGCAACCAACAAATGAAAATAGAGTGACTGGTATTGATTCTAGTTGGCAACTATATAGGCTTTACGTGGTACCAGCTCTTACGGACTGATTATCGGATTAGGAAAATGTATACAAAATGTGCAGATGTATATTTCAAAATGTAATATCCGATCATAAAAGTACGCGTGCAAAATGCATCGTTACATTAAATTTAAAAATGTATTATACTTTTGGAAGCACACTTCAGAAAATAATATCGGATAATAAAGCTCCGCATATGCTAAACTTATCGCATATAAAATATGCAGATGCACGTTTACACTGTTACCCATGTCACGTATGTTTTACAATTTCCTCGAATGATGGACCACGTTCCCGATTTATCGTATAGATCGTCAAGCTAATACTCGGGAAAATTTCTACGAAGTTTTAATATTGTCTCGAGAGTATTGAAAATTAGATAATCTAGCTTTTGTCGCGATACTTACCTTTCTAACTAGATCATATTCACGAATTCAGGATTAACGAATTCAGTTCCTCGGTAAAAAGCTCTGTCACCCACAAATGTGCGACGTGGTATATGTGTCGAAGTATGCACGCGTACGAGCAGAGTGTCGTCTTGGAAGTCTCGAGAGTGCATTGTGCCGGCTGGGGAAGAATTATTGGCAACCAATGACGCCGATGGCGCGTTTTCGATGCTCCGCGGTATCTTTAGATCAAAGTCACCCTTCCAAAGAGGTGAGATCGTTGGCGAACTGTACCCGGAAGGTGCGAATGTGCGAAGATAGGTGTGTGATCCGCTCTAATTTATCGCTAACTCGATACGACGCCCACTGTGAACGAGGAACAGGCCGTGACCCGTTAGGACGTCGAAAATAGCGTCGACGTCGAAATTGCCCCGCAATGGCAAAAGGAAATTCGCCGCTTTGACTTGTCGATCGTCTAATCGAGAATCCTATCGCGGCGCCGGAGCCGCGCGCCGATTTTGTCTGACCCTCGTCTGTCGCGAAATTGAATTCGCTCGCATCGCGGCCAGTTCAATTATTCCCCGGGTTAAATTCGTTTGACCATTTTCGGCTGGCCCGTTACGAGCGTTGATAAATTGTTTATTTAACAGCGTAAATAAGCGATCCGTCGAGCCACTTTTTACAGCGCGCGGTCATTTATTCGTGACCAGGACCGATTCGAAGTGAACTTTCGGAGTGGTGTGATTTACTAGATTGGCGCCATCTATGTAAATAGATCTAGCGGGATAAAAAACTGTCTCTTTTATTCTTTTTTTTTTTTTTTTGTATACGACAGTCTGAAAATGTTACTGTTTAAGCACGAACAGTGTTCGGCTCCCATTCGCAAGAGAATTGGAGAAAGCAAACGGACGTTGACCTCGTCTCAAAATTGCACTTCGACTCTCGAATTTTTAACCTGTCCTCTACTAATCTCCGGCCCTTTTTCAGGACTGACTCCAAGACGTCATTTTTCATGAGTCATGGGGAACACGGGGCCAAGTGCGCGAGATCCAATCGTTGATCCAACGCGTCGGGGCCTTTCGCGGAACGACAAACGCTGGATCTCGGCAACGGTGATCGAGGAAGTTGTTCCTCGGATGGGAGGAACGGTTAGGGATCGATTAATATTCGCGCAGCGGGAAAGCGGTTCGAGGAAAATCCGACGGTGTAACGTTATGAATTTGCTCTGGTGCGCCCCACCGACGTCGGTCCCGATGCTAGGCGGATATTATTGGATCGAATGCATCACGTCAAACGATACGTGAAATAAGTTATAGGTTAGTGGCTGCATTGGCACCGCTCGTGACAGCCTATTCCGGGAATGCACGGCCTCTATAGGCGACGCGACGCGCGAGTCGCTCACAAACACGGTTTACCGATTGAAGTAGCGAAATCCGAGGAAAATTAGCGCGAGCGATTGTGGGGGAATTAAGCACAGTTGGAAGAAACGCGAAAGAGGACGTGTAGACGATTAGGATTTCCTTTCGAATTGGAATGCTTACTCCCGCGTGGAGCTGGCATCGGTGACGTTTGCCAAAACCGCGCCGCTTATCACCTGGTCCACTTCGAACGGTGACCGAACGGCGACGGTATCGTCGCATGCGTGGAATTAAGTTCGGAAACGAACACAGTGCATCAGTTACACGGAGGATTTTAATGTTTGCCCGTTCCAAATTGATGGGGGTAACATCTGCGTCGCGCTTTAAGTCAGCTAAGTCCTGCGCCGGCAACTCTTCTTCGGTTTGTTGTTTTAACAGCCGGCTTCAGAGAGCGTGGCAAACATATCCGAGAGAAGATGGAAGTAGTCCGGCGTTACGTTCACATTGTCGCAGGAGAACTGTGCAAACATAAGCATGAAGAGCGCGCGACAAAGGGATTCGCGAAGCTGTCCCAATTTTTATCCGCAGAAATAAGCCATCCTCCTCCACGCGAGGCTCGAAAATAACGATTCATCGAACTCGAACTCATCGATTTTAATTCCATCGATTGGAGTCTTCGAATATCTTCCAGTGACGCGATCATTAGCTTGGAAACTGTTTTATCAGATTAAGTGCGGGTTATTTTAAGACAATATAATTCGAAGCTGTGCCAATTTTTATCTGCAAAAATAAGCCACCCTTTTCAATGCGAGGTTCGAAAATAACGTTCGAATACGTTCCTTCTGGTGATGTAATCATTAGCAGTTAGAGGTGAGTTATTAAGCAAACAATGTCTGTGATGCTATTTGTCAATATTTCGAAATAATATAATTAATTGTACGTCAGCCGGTTAATCGCTTATTAATTGGTTGCCTCCGTCACAAAGTCTCGAGGACCTTGTAGGTAAACACTCGCTAAAGGTCCCACAGACTGGAGCCAACGAAAACCTTGTCGGCTAGTATTGTATTTCTTGTCGCGTTTGACCAAGAACATAGTCCTGGAGTCAAAAGCTCGGTTGCTCATCTTCTGGGTGGCGAACGTGTCACGGTTGACAGACACGTCGTTACTAAAGACGCATGGTTTGTCTCTCCGTGTCCCTCTAAATCGACGACCTAGAACCATTTTTAAGTAGAACCAAAAGCAAACCGCAATCAGTAAGCAAGCAATCAGAACAATTCTGTCAGAATTTTTGTTCGAATCGTATTTTATCGGGACAGACGTGTGGGAAAGAGGAAATGGCCGTCGTATGTTCGTCAAAGTCATGCCGCGGATCCAAAATGGAGACACGGCGATCCTTTGTCGTGCCAAAATTCTCTGTGACAGAACGCTGAAGAGGCACAGACAAAGGCGCGAAGGCATTACTACGAAACTTCGACAGAGGCCGCGGATTATGTATCTGGCACAAAGAGAAAAATGCTGTTTCCATTATGACCGAAACCCCGATGCCACGAGAGGATGCATTAAGTCCGAGCGCAGTCACCCCCGCGTTGCGTGCATCGAATATAAATAGATGGGGGCTGGG
This sequence comes from Hylaeus anthracinus, assembly GCF_026225885.1. Lineage (NCBI taxonomy): Eukaryota > Metazoa > Arthropoda > Insecta > Hymenoptera > Colletidae > Hylaeus > Hylaeus anthracinus. The sequence continues at coordinate 33,510 of NW_026534402.1, forward strand.
CGTTTCGCTCATGATTCAATCGACGGCCGATCGGTCCAAAGAATTATTTACGGGAGACGAGGAGCTTTAATATCGCGTACAAACACCAATTTTACAAGCCAACTTCTGGAGCGTGTGCTTGGAGAAGCTGTTTGGAAAGAGGATTCGACGAATTCTCTTCTTCCTTTCGTTGCGCGGTGAAACGAAGCTTGCAGCCAGCGTCTATTTCTGACTCGGGCCGAATTTGATTCGGCGATTATCGTATTCTCAGATAGGGCAGTCATCGGCCAACGTTCGACTAAACGATCGTGTTAACCCTTTACACCCCTAAGCCCACCTGTACTGTCCAGGCACTCGAAGGTATTCTACTCCAGTGTCGCTGTCCACGATTTTGTTTGGTTAATAAAAATGTGTGATTCTAAAAAATTTCCTAGAGTTAACTACTTGCATACCAACTACTTGCAAGCCAAATTGCTTGGAGTGCAAAGGGTTAATTTCGTTGGAAACATCGTCACGGAACCCTGTCAGCAACCGTCGAGGTTTGGCGCAGTCGTTCTCGAGCCGTTCCGCAGTTCTTGGACCATCCGCGTTCGATCTCGAAATTCTGATAGCCAGCCAATAACGTCGCCGTCCAATCTCCCTCGAATACCCACCCCCTGATCGATAACCGATTGAACCAGTCTGGGGCGGTTCTGCGGCTAGGTTTCGTGGGCGTCGGATCCGATAGAACCGCCCCTGGTGCCATTCGATGCGACGCAACGAACTGCAATCTCAAAGTGCAATGACGTGCGTTGTTTTATTCGCGACACTATGTGTGTCGTCATATCTTAACTGTCCCCGCGCCGCCGTCGTTGCAACGGAGCCTCGCTTATTTATCGTCCACGACGCCGTCAACCAAGACGACCACGAGGACCGCGAAAGAAGAGGATCTCGCGCATCGATTATTTTTAGGCATAACCCCTCGCGCCCCCTGGTATTAGAGGGATGAGGCTAGAGGGTTCCGGAGCACCGATAGGGAGAAATGTTTGATTCTAATATTTTTGAAGCTGTGGATGTCTTCTGTTTAAATTGGAACGAGTTGCTCTTGCTTTCTGGCCGTGAAAAGAGTTCATCTTTACAGGGTACCAGGTTCGATTTTCCTACAGGTGAAACGTTTTTTGTTGCTGTGTAATCTTACCTGAAGCTGGTAATTTTTTTATTTCACGCATCCGTTGAACGCGCATCGTCAACAGCGTATTTTAACAGTCGACTGTTCGCGCGAGTTTCACGAGTAGCACGTACCCGAGAGGACCAGTTAACGCACGCGCGGTATCTTCCAAGGTTTGATCTATTCAGACGTTTACGACCACCGTGGAACCAGCGAAGCAATTACTTCGCAGCTTCTACGATGGCAAATTCGCAGGTGACGATTTGCCTGCAGCGGGAATACTGCTGACTGACTGGCTTGGTAAAGGGCCCTGCCCTGACACACAAATTTTTACGACCTTTGAATTTTCTTATAGACAGTTGTATACCCTCGACGAATACACAAGAGTTCGATGTATTTTGATCTTGTATTAGGCCATCCTATAAGTAATTTCGTGTTTTACGTTACTGTCAAAAAACATCTTTTCAGCATCTTGACGATGTATCAAAATCGATGTTTTTCATTTGTAAATTACATTGTAGAATTTTGTCCTTACCAATGAAGTATAAGGATGACAGTAAAAATAATATAATTGAAATTTTCTATCATATTCACCATACATTTTGGACCCTGCTCGAAGTGATTACCACCTACTTTGATTACTGCAAAATTTTTGAATCAGATATTATTCAACGATATCGAATACGGAAGATCAGTATTAGATGAGTGTTTTAATTCAAATCCTCGACAATTTTGAAGAGATTCAATGAGATAAGTTTCAATTTCTATTATTGAAAATTAACACGAATGAACGAAATTACTTATGGGATGTCCTAATACATCAGTCAAAGACGTTTTACTTTCCCTATCTATCATCCTATCGTTCCTCTCCTAATCTCGCTTATAAAGATGCTATTAAAAAAATCCCCAGGTTTCTTGCAAGACCAGGTGCATCCTCCCCGAGCTGCTCGGTGCAACTGCTGGTCCCAGCACAGCCAATCAGAAGCATTGTTCCCTGGCGATCGCGAGACAAAATGCGGGTCCAAAAAAAGATCATAATTCCGCTTCATTGGTACGATAAATATAAACAGCCGGCTGGCAAGGCTTGCATTATTCCCCGCTTAAGCGCGCCTTAAATCAGCCTGGTTGTCTCCGTAACTCTCGGAAACGCGGCCGAGCCGTCACCTTCGTCTCGAAGATCGTCGCCGAGAGATCAGCGGCCATGAATCTCTTCGACGAATCGAGGACGTCGAGCGGAGCCTGCGTACGCGTCGCACGCGGAAAAAATAGCGAGCTGAATACTTGCCAAAAGTACAACGCACCAGCGATGCACCCACGGCGATAGGAATGTAATCCTCGTTCACAGTGCGCGCGTCTCGACGCTTGGGGGTCTTGTTGTAAATCAATCTCTGGACTTCTAAATGCAGCAATCGAAACGAGTTTAGAAGCGAAGAGCTTTGGAGAAAACGGAATCGAGGCTTGTAGAAAAGCGAACATTCGGAGCAGATCGGTCATTCGTTGAGAGGGGGTGATCAACCCTTTCGATACGTAAGACGAGATTTCTCGCTACCAAAATGGCGCTTTTGTGATGCTATGGAGAATTATTGATTCGAGCAGTTGAACGTTGATGGAGAGGTAATCGAAAATAATAAATGAGAAATGCATTTTTGTACATTAGTTTTCTTTGTTTCTGTTTTGTGTGGAACGTGAAACTGAAGGACAGACATTGAAGGATGTATAACAGAAATAGTGACGCGAGATGTCTCGTCCATAGAATCCTACATTTTGGTAGCGAGATATAACGTTTGGTGTATCGAAACGGTGAATTGGTCGCATAATCCGACATCGACGAAGGAGCCGAACAAGTAGCGAAAAACCTCGCTGACTAGGCTGCTATTCTGAGCCTCGCTGAGACCGTTTCACCGCTTTTTACCCCTGGTTTCCGTCTCCCGATTCGTTTCTCCTCGCGGAAAGACGGATCGGTCCTCTAAATAAAATGACTCGGTTATTCATCGGCGCATTTGTACGCGTCAAGGTCGGCCTCGCTTTTCTTTCCAAGCTTCTTTGTGCTCGCGGGGTTAATTGGCCCGAGTTATTCGGACGGTAGAGAGCCCACAGTCAGCGCTGTCGCTCATTTCAAAGGAGAAAGTCAGGTGTACCAACGGGAAAGCTGCGAAACACACCTTTCTACAAAATCCTTGAAAAATGTCATGAAAATCCTGAACCACCGATACCAATTGGGACCAAGATCATGATCGAGATCAACCTAAGCCAGTCATGTCTCGAAGGTTCCCTTGGGGTTTCTGTATTTAAAAGGATCTTATTTTGTTTCAAACACATGCCAATATGAAATGTACAACACGTACATATAATAGAATGTCCAAAATGCACAGATACTTTCGCATCCACCTAAAGGTAAAGAAAATCGTGCTCCAATTTTGTCCGGCACCGTATACAAACATCATAACAGCGCGAGATGAGGCGAGCACATGTTGCGTCGAATTAGCAGAAGTGTAACGTGGGTTTCGCGTGGTTTCATACTTCGATCAGCCAATTGGGGCCATCCCCGACACCGCGGAGCCGTCAGAAGCACGGAACTCTCGAGATATTTGCAATGCTTGCGTCGCGTTCCGGGCAGCCGTTCCGATCGACCACCTGTCCACAGGAAATGCGGCGTTAACGGAGCCATAATTGCCCGGGAGGACCGCGGTCACCAAACAAACGTATATACCTAATTGACTCGGAAATAAACCGAGTAGGATGGAGGTGCCACGCGGCTCTGTTCGCGGTATATTCTCGCATACCGAAGATTTTGACTTATGCCAAAACGAACTGTCTTTGTGTCGGAGACACCGGCCTCGTTTAACGCGTCCCTCCTGCTGCCAACTCGCGGCACTAACCCGGCTTATTTCCATGGCATGCCATCGTCTTAATATAGACTTGCGAATGCTATCAGATTCGGTACGAGACGTCCACCGCTCTTTCCTTCTTCGCATTCGGTGGAACGGGACGAGGCGACGCGAAGGGACCAGAGGGCTGTACAGAAAATCGATTCGGGGGGGTGAATTTTTTAGAATTTGGGATGACGAGGCTTCTCACGGAGAAAGTGACAGCAAGATACGCAGTGGAACCTGAATGACTGCTAGCTACGCTTGCTTGTTGACCATGGACCATCCCCTTTAACACGTTGACAATTGGAACGTATGTAGTGTAATGGACACCGAGACTCTGACTATTTACTTTTATAACGTTGTCAAAGTTCACGTATCCTATCCTATCTACATTTACTTTCTTCGTCATCTTGCCTTCAAAATTACGTTCTTTAGTTCCATACTAAAAAGCGTCGACACAGTAAATTATAAGTAAATATTTATTGTTTAGCTCCAATTAGAGCCAAAGTGACTGCCAGTCTCTGGTTGACGCCGAAAACGACTGGACGATTAGCAGCAGTCCACGCATCCCCATTAAACCCTAATATTCCGATTGCAAGTTCTCCTCTTTCAAACGACTCGCTAATTTATACGCCCCCGAAGTTTCCCCGAAAGGCTGGAAAAAGTTCGGTAGCATCTCCGCCCGCGTCGCTTGTCCCCCTGCTAATGAAGCTCGTTCGAAACGCGACAGACGTAAGACAGGAGGAAGGAATCCACGACAATTTCGACGCGGCCTGAAGCTTCAAAATGACGGATCGTCCCGCGGGTAGCGTGTGAGTTCCCCGGACACACCCACCTCGTCTTCCTTCGCCGGTAAAGTAGTGTCGCACGCGAATACACACTAAATATACGTCCTGTAAATATAGACGATGTATTTACAACGGAAACACGGGACGCCCTGCGCCGATATTACGCGCACGACCTGGAAAAATCCACCCTCGCGGCCGTCGGGCCTCCAGCTTTTCCGTTTCCTCCCTCAACGCTGACAAATCGCTATTTGCGCTTTGAAGACGCTCGGAGATATCTTTGGCGAGCGTAGGGGAGCAATTGTTAACCCTTTGACCGCGGAGGGCGTGTATATTCGTCCAGAGGAAGCCAACATGTATCCAGTGACGAAACAAAGTTAGGAGCCCTGTGTAAAGTAGAAGAAATATTTAAAAAGTACTATTAGGATTTTTTTTTTAATTTTTTCCACACCAATTTTACTCCAAGTCAACACT
>NW_026534403.1:0-38763 GCF_026225885.1 Hylaeus anthracinus
GAACTCTGGGTCTCTAGAACTCTAGGACTCTAGGATTTTAGAACTCTGGGACTCTAGGACTATAGAACTCTAAAACTCTAAAACTCCAGAACTCTAAAACCCTCCAGAACTCTAGAACTCTAGACCTCTGGAACTTCCTGTTCCTAAGTAGAAGGTAATAGTGTACAATTTATAATCCAAGCCAAACTCAATGATTTTCGACCGCGATATATATTCTAATTCACGAGTTTCGTCGCGATCGTGGACCCGACTGATCGATTATCACAGCCAGCGAGCGTTAATCATGGTTCATCGCGTGCGCACGGAGGCAGGTTCGTTGGCGAACGAAGAAGGATGTTATTCGCGCGTAGCGTACCATCGTATCGCCTAATAACGAACATCCGAGCCGGCTCGATGGCCAGCTGTAGTTCGTCAATGATGCGTCGGAGTGCGGAGTGCCACTGAAATTCATTATTCTCAATTCTCGTAAACAGGCAGTTATAAATTATTCAGGCCGAATACCCGGCCACGTTGGGATGACCTAAGCGGTCGGATAGCCGCTAACTGCCGGTAAATTAGCCAATTGAGGGCTTCGAGTATCCGCGGATATCTTATTACACACTTGCCAGTCGCAGCCATGGCGCCCGTGCGTCCGTACGTGTTCTCTACGGCTATGCGCGACACGTAATCCTCTTCCTCCGTAAATCGACCAGTTTGAATTACAAGAATTGAGCGTAATGCATGTTACAGCGATCGACGTCGCGGCTACTGCGTTCGAATTCGACACTAATTGCCTGGAAATTGCGCTGCTACGACGATGGAAGCTGCAAAACAAAACGAGGAAAATTAGTATCTGCCGGTTGTGTGGATAACTGTTTCTTTAATATACGCGACAACTGTTTGTTATTACAACTTCGATTCGAGTTTGGCGAATAAACGAATAAGCTATTGCTGTAGTGGCTCCTCTACTGAATGGCATGCTGGGTTTCTGCAACTCATAAAAGTAAATTTATATAAATTTAAGCGGTCTTCTAAACTCGTGGACACGCGTGAAAATGATATCTCGAGATAAAGAATCGACAAAGAGACCTATGAGTAATTTGAATAATAATGGACCCAAACGCAATCCCAGGGAACAGCAGATACGGCGCGAATAAGAGCAGAGTTATAGCCATTCACCCTGACAACTTGAGTCCGCCAAGATAAGTAGCTTCTTATCCAGTCTAAGATGTTGCCTGTAAATTTAAAGCCGCTAAGCTCGGTAATAACTATATCTTGATTAACTGAATCAAACGTCTTCTTGAAATCAGTGTACGCGGTATCAATTTGATTACGTCGTTCGGTAGCTGTTGAGATGTAAGAGGAAAATAAAGATAGGCTGCGCAGTAACCGCCAACAGGCCGGAAATATAGCCTCTCGGATCATGTTCTGACGACTTTCCATCGAGTATGCTCGCTTCGAGTGTTAACTGAAGCGAGAAAGCCAAAAATAATATGCAAGGGTGAGAAAAGGGTGAAAAAAAAGAAAAAAAAAAGGAAACTCACAGACACGAAGTCTGGCAATTTTTATAGCACTGTCCAACCATAGCTCGCGTACGTGTTTGCAAATTCCTGGCCAGACCTGCGATTAAGTCATTAAAGAATGATTAATTCGCCCCGTCTCGATTTCAGCCAGATAATCCCTCGACCCGATTTTTCCTCCGCGCCTCGCTTCTCCGCGAGGAATGCGATTTCATTTACAACGCGTAAAAAGGTAACAAAGAGAGATTTCATACGGCAAACGTAAGGGTAACGATCGAAACATAAAGACGGTGTCGTTGTCGACTCGCTTGGCTACGTGCACGTCTTATTACAGGATCCGTGCTTTACGCGCGCGAGTCTTTGCTAACGAGGATCGTGAAAGGGAGTAATGACACGGCCGGACGCGGTCGAGAGGCGTCGCTCAACAACAGGGGAATAAATTTGCTTACCGGTTTAGCGAACGATCGTCGTCTGGACATACCTCGGTCTGCCTGCTGTCGTTTCGAGATCGGTGACTGGTTTCCCGCCGAACGTTTCGAGCACTTAATTATCCTTGCGTCCACTCGCCTTCTGTGACCAAGAAAATTTTAGTCGAGTCGGAATAACGCATATCTGGAACTCTAAGCTCTTGTCCGTTTACTAGTTTCTCAGTTACAATAAAAAATCCCTCGAAAAACTACAGGTCGAAGCGTAAACAATCTCCAGATCCTCTAAAAAAAATGGTAGCTCTATCCCAGTAAACTCTGTTCAGCCGCGGGAGTTGATCCCAAAGCGTCGCAAAGTGAGTGACTGAAGAAGAGGAGGGAAAAGGATTTCCTCGATCGTAGTTGCGTCGCCAGGATGCGGCGCATTCTTGTACATCGCTGGACATAACGCTTAACTTGAAGGGATGAGCGGGCGCCTGGAAGGACGCTATTATCATAGCTCAGAAGCGACGCGCGAGCTGCGCGACAAATCAAATCTCTGCCAAGCGAGTGGAAGCGGAACGCAGAAGGAGAAATCTGGGGAAGAAGAGGAATCGTAATGGAGAGACGCTACTGGAATTTCACCAGACGCGTTCGTCACGAGCCATTGAACAGTTATCGCTGTCGCAGCGTTCAATGAGCGGATAACCGACTGCAAGGACTTCCGGTTTAATAAACGCCCGACGCGGACGATCTCTCGTGGATGCGTCCTCGAACGACACTAGGCGATAAAGAAGTACATAACGGTGACGCCTGTGCTTTGCCAGAGTATAACGATCCACCCTATCCGAACACCCCTTCACTCGACGTGGATCCTTCGAGCCGAAGCCAAATGAACGCAGGAGAAATAGTACGATAATTTTAATCGCCGCAGTAAGCGATGGAAAACTTGACTTTGTCACGAACGTCTTTTCTAAAAACTGGCACGAACTTTCTGGATAACCGAATATATAATTGAGCAATTTCTAGTCACAACTCAAGGGTTAGAGTTCACGGCGTATTTGCTGTGGCGTGTTAAAACAGTCCTGACAAAATAGGGATGTCAGATGCTGTTTACGTAGCGCGTCGCCTGGACTTCCGGTGAAATCATCGCACTCCGGCGACGTAGCTCATAGAGCGTGGCCATAACGTGGTCGAACTTTTGTGCAGAGTCGAAGTCCCTGTGAGAGGAAGTCGAGAATGAGGATCCAAATTGTAACATCACAACAGCGTTAGAAAACATTTTAGGCGTACTCACGGGTGAGGAGGCGACTCACAGGTGTCCGAAAACAGTTGACCCATCAGAAGTGGGAGGTACAGAAGGAACAAAGGTGTATCGCGTCGCGGCGGGAGGGAGAATAAAAAGTCTCGCGGTAACAGCATTTTGTTCTCAGCCTACCTGCGCGAGGAGAAGGAAAGGTGACGAGAGAGTCGTCGCAAGGGGGAGGGGACCAGGCACAGAGAAAGACATTTCCCACAGATCAAAGCGGCTATACCCGTCTTAGCTTCACGCAACCGTAACAGAAGCCATGCGCGTAATTTATAGAAGCCGGAAAGCAACGCAGCTTACAAAAACAGTTATAAAAATGACAAGTTTACCATGCGTGCGAGGACAACTCGAGCCCAGACCCGAGGCACTCGACCGTTTCTGGATGTCGTGCCCGTGGCCGTCGACGGGCGTCGGAGAGGCTACCAAACGCCCAGCGTAATCGTGACGGACATAATAATCGCTGAGATGCGGCGTCGTCACACCTCGTGCGCCACTCCGGCTAAGCGCTCACTTACAATTATCGAACGAACAAAGGGTGAGCCCGGACTCCTCGGATTACCCGGTTGCCTCTGACGCTTGGTGGATCCCACTGTTTGGTTCCAGAGACCTTGGAATAATTTAAGCGACGACGAGCTGGATCCAGTTTCTTTCGTCTCTTCGTCTTTCCTAGCGTTGCCTAATATCGCGACCAGGACACCTTTCTTTGATAACCTTGGGTATTTATGCAAGGATAAGTGGACAACGATACGTGTTCAATATTGTCCATCTTGAACCGAAGGAGCTTCAGCTTCGGAACTACCTAGGCCTGAAGATGCAATCCACACAACGTTTGCAAAACGTTGTCAACGAGGAAGCCATCGATAGATGGCTCAAATCTAAAGAGATACACATTCGTACTCTCTGACCAAACTGAAGTGGAAGTGGATCAATCGATCTCGACTATTCCTTCCCAGCGAACTGATTTTCTTTCGTCAAATTATGGCGTCCGTGGATTTTGAAGTCTGTCGCGCGCTCTATTTTCACGCGAAACACGCACACGCAAAATAAATCACGGTATTGTAAATTGCGTTTAATATTAGAAAACCGTTTGATGTTCGTAGGTGGACGTTTCCTGCACTATTTCACCCAGACATCGTCAAGGTATATTTTCCCCGCAATAGTACGAGTTTACTTCTCATTCGACAAATTATTGCCGACGCAAACGGTCCGGCCCGTACATCGTCTAAACGACGACGTCAACGACACCGGCATGAGCATCATGAGCCTCCAGACGGAACACTCGCTTACAATTATTACTCGTCCGACATGAGCCCCGCAGCGTTTCCAACAACCGTGGGAAATTCGCATTAATCAAGCCGTAACTGTCCTCCCATCGGCGTGGACCGAAGGTACGCCCAAGAAAAAGACCTGCGGACACTTTTAGGACACTCTCTGGACCTGCTCTGTCCAGACAAAGCTCGTGGATGGGGTTCGACAGTGCTATTACGATTTTGAGGTACCAGAAAACGAAGAGAGGAGATGTAGTTTTCACAACGTGATAGAGGTCTGGCCTTATTCTTCAGTGGAGCATGTTCAGAAATGACCTCAGAATTTGGTCAAGTTGCAAGCATAAATACTAGCACGCAAATATCGGCTCCTATAGTTCCAAAAATTGTATAGAAACAAAGCTTGATCTTACAATGACTCGAGTAATTAAAGTGCACATCTATATTTTTTTTGTAACAGATAATCATGGTACCCCAGAGAAATATCGATGGAGCCCTCAGGGGTTGTAACTTAAGTTAAGGATTAATCGAAAGAAATGTAAACGTGGAAGCGTGAAGATTTGCAACAAGCCAGGGGCAATAAATGCAGTGATCTATATAACAGATCACGTGCCCTTATAAAATACGGAAACATTGAAATAAACATCGATGGAACACCCGATATGCCGATCAAAGCGATCGTCGTCGCCGCGGCGAGCGCGATCCAGCGGCTATTAATACCGCGAGCAGCGTTGCAAAAGGATCAGAAAACGCTGAAGCGTTTCGAGAGCGTTCGCTTCGGCGTTGGCGTCGCGTGAGCCGCATACCATATCTAATAATGAAATAACTCAAATAATTCAAAAGGAGTTATGCGAATGCCTTATCGTCCTGACGCTTTGGATTACCCGACCGAACGATGCCGCGCCGAGAGGATGGACGAGGCGGAGGCGGCCGAGCCGGTGGTGGGAGCGTATTTTTAGAATGATCTATGTCTTCGTTTGATTCCGAAGATTGCACTCTACGGCACCGAGAAACTAAGAGTCTTAACGGGATCTGGTTACGGGCCTGGTGCCGCGTGTTTTCGGATTCCTGGCTTCGTCCTGAACACGCTATCGGTAACACGGATCTACCTTCTCGCCTTCCTTCTTTTATCTCCGTTGACAGACTGGGCCGCCGGGTTCATGCCGATCCAGATTCCACGATATCCTCTTCGTCGCTTTTTCTCCCACTCTCCGGCGACTCCTGGAAAATTTGTACGTCGATTCTTCTGTTCTTCTGATCTTCGATTCGAGCATCCCTGACTCGTTTCTTTCCTCCAATTATTAGCACCTGGTGCTTGGCTACTCGAATCGTAATATCATTGTTCGTTGAACGATTGTTTGAGGAATATATAAATTTCAGCGAATCCGTTACTGATAGTTCGTCTATAACAAAAGTATTATATAATAACTGAAAATGGTATAAAATTACATAAACACATCTCGTGATACACGGATCGTTAACTTGTGGTCATAAAACAAAGAATAGTAATAAAGTGAAAGGAATTTTGTAATTTACACAGTCCAAACCCACGGAAGATACGGTTATCGAAAAAACTGCTTTTTTAACAACATGCATCTGTGATGAATTATGATAGATGTGATCCGACTTATGGACAATTTATAATACAGGAAACCGTGTTGGGAACACGATGGAATGAAAGTAATTTAGTTCTTTCCGCCGCTGAAGCTCGTAAGAGGTAAGGTTTAACATAGAAAACTTTTTATCAAATACGATATGTACTAAATTTCTTGCTTGAAAGCGACTGTCCCCTAAAGCTCCACCAAATGAGTTTATATTGTAAATTAAAAAGTACACGTCCACTTCATATTGTATCGTGTTAATATACACGCCTCGTTAACTAGACAGAAACTATGCAATTACGTTTTCATACCACTTATTCCAACGAACTTGGTTCACGGACCTCGGGAAACCATTCGTTCGGGAATTAATTCTTCTGCTTGTCAGAGTCTTGACTTCTGACACCGTTCAATTATATTTAGACGGTGATTAATGCGATGTTCGGCAAAATCCAATTCGTATTCGATCCACTTAAGTTCCGTTGTGCACGATTTCGACAGATTATAAATCGAAATCAATCACACCTCCGGAAACGCAAAGTAACTTGTCCGACAAGTCTGTCAGTAATACTCCCGTCAGCTCTAATTGAATCTTCCCGGCAGAGCGGGTCGCAGAATAGAACAATTAATAAGAATGAAACTGACGGGGTGAATTCAATTAGAAACATCGATCGGAAGGTGCAAGAAAATCTAAAATCCCCTCGGGCTAGGGATTATTAGGGAAAATAGAGCAAACTTGGTAAAGGCTTGATCACTGGCATCCTTCCCAATCCAAAACACACCGAAACAAGATCAACTCCCGAATGTATTATCGTAGTTAATCTAAAAAAGGCGTAAAAGAAAATTCAACGTTTACATTTTTCCTCAGAAACAATGCTTCTGGATGTCATCGATCGAAGATCTAATAACACCACGACTGCCAGACAGATACTCTTTAAAATTTCTACCGTGATTCAATTTTGTTACAGACTATTGGAAACTACGTAATCAAATATCGTGGTCTTATCTTCGTAACTTTATCGAAATCCAAGTATTTCGTTCGGATTCATTTTCTTTGCCAGTCGATTTTCAGAATTAATTTTTTTTAGCGAAAAGCACTGTCAACCATATATGACGACACTTTCCGTCGGTCAGACGAGCGGTTGGAGCGAAATTGTGCGATCGGAGGACGCGAACAGTCGCCTGCGAGCGCGAGCAGACGATGGCCCGCGCTCGGTTTCACGATTCTTCGGACGCGATCCGTGGCTGCGCAAGAGCTCGGCGCCGAAGACGCGAATCAGCCGAGGTCGAGGCAAGTAGACCGTGTCCCTGCCGTGGCCGAGCCGGGAACGCCGTTTAATGACGAGACGGGGCTCGCTTGTTACGCGATAAATGTAGAAACGTAATTATTGATAAGCGTTAATGAGCGCTCCCGTGCATGCAGGGCGCATCTTCTGAATCATACGGCCGCCGCGCTTGCTCACGCACGACAGCTGGCCGTACAAGCATTGTTCGGAGACGCACGCATATAACACGGTGCAAATGCGCACGGGGAGGATCGACCGCGTTATCGAGCTGCATACGAGGCACGTAGATCTGCCGGCAGGGGTCGGAAAACTCGGCAAGATCACCGATAAATATAGCGCGTCAAATGAGTGGCTAGCCCTCTGGTTAGATCTCGCGATCTTGATCGTGGCTCCTCGTGCGCGACGACTTTGTTTTTTTTTCTTCTTCTCTCCTCCTTTTCTTTTCGTTTCCCGTCTCTTTCTCGCGGCTTTGGCAGGCTTGGTCCTTTTTCCACGGATCATCTCGCGTATCCGTGCCCCAAGCTCTACGGATACATTTTAGCGTATAGGAAGCAGAAGGTCCACGTTTCGATGCCCTCGCAACGGTCCGATTGACGGCTGGGGACCTAAAATTATTCCCCCTATTAATGGATTTATACGAAAGGAACGCGTTCTGCTTTTATTGCAGCCAGTTTATTACTCGAATTTATTTTTTTACTATCCACGATACTTTACTTTCCAGACTTGGATTTTCTTAATGACAGAAACCTTATATATATCTAGTAATAGATCTATATTTTTATTTACAAAATAATGATACAAAGACTGCCATAGATTACGGTGTTCCGCTTTGGGACTTCCAAGATCGATTCCACCGATAAATACATTACACCTCTCATCAAAGAGTTTCGTAATGAATAATGCTGCATTCCTGAGCAAATAGACATTCTTTTCAGGAGAATAACCATTGCTGATTAAATCACACGTGATACTTTTGAACGTTATCAGATATCGTAGCGCGTAGCATCTGTTCCTTAATGTCATTAGAATTTTCGAAGCGAACCAAGTAACCAATACTCCCTACCGGGTGTCTAGTTAAAGCTCAATTAGTTTTTGCATATAATGAACTTCGATGTTATAAATTAAAAACGCAGTGTAAGAATAAAATGCCACTCTGTCGAAGCGAATACACGCATATTCCGCGGCGAAAGATGAAAGAGTAGCTGCTAGCTGTTCACGGTGCGATATATTCGCGTTTGTGTAGCCCAATTATGACCAATATTGAGCAGAAGCGTGAAAGCAGTCAGCGATAAAATTCTCGAACAACTCCCGCATTAATTAGACCGATTCAATTCTAGATACACACACGATTTTCGTAGTTACTTCATTTCTGAATCGTTGAAGACGGCGATAATGCCCAGCGATTAGTCGTGCTTGAACAAATGCGCCGGGAATTACGTATTTCTTTATGGAAGCCGGATGTTGCTTTCCTTAATAAATCTTTCTTCTACACGCAGTTTCATTCGCGAAAACTGCAAATAACCGGGAAGCGGTAACAGCTATTTCCTATAAAGCGACCATCGCGATATGCCGAACGCGCGTTCAATGGAAAACTGAATTCAGCTAATGAATCTTTGTTCCCATCGGTCTTCTTCTGATTTCTCTTCGTACATGCGTCTATCGCAAGAAAGGAGCAATTAATATAGCGCTGAATACGAATAAGGATTGAATCGAAACCGCCGACACTTTTTATTACTCCTGAAATTAATTTAAAATTCATTTTTTCTTTTATCTTTTGCGTTGCAAAAAAGTAACCGAAAGAAAGTTTCTACAGACATTGTATAGTGTATTTCCTGTTCGAAACTAATTTATTTTTCAGTTAGCTATGTAGGAAACACGAGGTGTACGATGCCGCACGTGTTCGGTGGACCGAAGAAGATTTGTCCGTATCTGGTCAGATGTCGCAGTCAGACACAGCGAGCTGTATTATTCCCACTATTCTACTTACGCTTGCCGTACGTTATTTTTTCTCGTCGTCTATTACTCGAATAAAATTATACCTGTATACTAAAGAATATGCGACGGGTTATTTCTAATGCACCCCAGAAGCATCAGCTCTACAAGATAAATTCGATAAGATCGAAGTTAATCTAATGAATTCCGCGACTCGCGCATGAAATGCTATATACGCGATAATACTGTCTTCTTGGGTGGAGAAGTTATGCCCATTAGCGACTGACATTTAAGTAGTTCGTGCCTTGCAGTGTTACTTCTTTACGAGCGATACGTTGTATTTCATGGCGTGGTCGATGCGCCATGCGCGATCATTACACGTCTGTAACAAAAGTTCGCGTGATTTACTATGGCTGCCCATTGTTCTCAGCTTCGGAAATATTGTAAACGAAACTGTAATTCCTGTGCGATGAGCGCTGGTAACTCACTCACTGTGATGGTAATTTTTTTTTATTCGTACATCCTTCTACTTAACGTGTGTGAAACGCGAGTATTTCATGAATATCTTAAAAGTAACTTTGTCTTTGGCTTTTGACGTATTTGTTATGTTCGTTAGCTCGACGTTTTGACGTAGTTTTTCTTCCCCTCTTAAGAAAACAATATCGTTTGAGAAGAGTATAATAAACCGAGTAATATAACAGCAATTATAATTGTTGATGGAAGGGTAGCCATTCTTTCCTTATTGATATGGGAGAGTGGAAATTGCGAAAAACGTGTAGATGTGTATCGTGTACTTTATTAAACGACGTTTCAGCCCTCTTTCCTGCAGCCCTCGTCGGGTATATACATATTATTCTTAACTAAAAGGGGGAAAGTTAAGAATAATATGCACACACCTGAAGGAGGCTCTACTGTGGAGGACAGAAACGTCGTTTAATAAAATACGCGATACGCATCTACGAGTTTTCCGTAGCTTCGGCTCTTGTCGAATAAATCAAGAGTACTTTCCTTGATAATTTTACATATTTCTCAAAGAGAATTAATCAATATAATATGCTAGTCGCGCTCCTCGGGTTTTGTAAATATTGAGGTTTCTTATTTTTATCAAAATAAAATATATCCTGTTTCACTTTAGTATATCGTTCCTTCTTTCCAGTTTTCTGTTCCTTCGAAAACTCGGTACTTCCAGATTACTCGAGTACGAATAATTTATTCTCTCTGTAATATAATAGTATAGACCAGTAAATTGGGAATATCGCAAAAAGGAAAGGGAGAAGATGTTTGATTATAAATGGCAGGTAAAATTGTGCTTAGTTAAAATAATGTCCACGCATCAATTCGGAGTTCTGGAAGGTTTCTCGATGTCTCTGGCGAAGAATGTCCTGTCAGTGGCAAGGTCTGGCACGAAAATCTGCCCAGATCGATTGGATCTTGATTTTGCCGGCTAATTATCCCGCTTTATCGCGAAAATGACGTTAATGGCCGCCGAGACGAGTACCTGTAAGGGGATGTGTCAGTGGATTCTCCTCCGACGAGGCCTGGAGGAGACGTTGGAAGGGAAATGGGGGCTGTTTTGCCCGGTATATTAATTTAATTCTTTGGATACTCGATAGATGCTGGAAAGAGAGTACGGTCGGGGTGGCCGGGGGTTGGTCTCGCCGAGTTTGAATATTCATAGGAAAGAGGGAATAGAGATCGGGTGTAATAGAATTTAAATTAAGGAAGGGAGGTCGGCCGAAACTGTATGGAGAGTTCCATAATATGATAATGCTCGTCCTATCGATATATTCTTGCGGAAGACTGGCCCGCTGGGAGCTGAAAATACCTCCAGAAATTGTCGTTCCGTCGATTGACCATCCTACCAAGGAAACTAATTATGGGTGCCGCTAACCCCCGCGTTAATCGGCCCGACACACCCCTGGCAACCCTTTCGCGCAGACAGTGTATACTTTGTCGCAGCAAGTTTGCATGACTGGAAATTGAACACGTTGATTTGTTTGGATAAGCTCGAGTTTTGCGAGAAGCCAATGATCGTTGCGGGGGTGTAACAAACCTGGATCAAGGCTATTCAGCTTCTCAAAGGGGGTAGTTCTTTCTAGACTCCACTTCGCAATGATTATTACTTCTTCGCCTTACTTTCTCAAGCAATCAAATTACATTTACGCAACGTACTCTCTAAAATGGACCGAGTGGCGGTGGTTTTGGTAATTTCGAAGCAAACGGCTTCCCCCATTGTTCGCTTCGACGACAGAGAATCAGATAACGCGAAAACCGTAAATAATATTTCAACACCAACACATAGAGAGCGTTCCCGTTCCTCTTGGTCGAAAATAAAGGTCAAGTTTCCACGTAACAAAGATAGGAACACACGCGTCACCGATTACCACAACCGGGAAGTGGTAATGCATGTTCACTGGGAGTCTCAGCAGTCGCCCAAGTTAACAAGGTTAAATATCTCAACCGTGTTAACGGGAACATTAACACTCCGCTACCATTGCGATTAGAGATGTCTGAAGTCGGACTCTAACGTCGGCGTGAACTCTAGTGTGAGCAGGGGGCGGGAGAGGTCGCGAGGGGGGAGAGAACAGGATGGCCAGAAAGTAAGAGGTTCCAGGTGGAAAAGGTGGACTTTAACTTTGGAACAGTATTAAAAGTTCCACGACGGATATTTTCCCAGACGTTGGGTATTTCTTCGCGATCCACGCACTGAGCTTCCGAAAAAAGTATCAGACATTACTATTTCCAACGCAAAAACAATAGTAATGATTATGGTATCAAATGAAGTGATGTAACGAACAGTTTGAAAGTTAATCTTAGCCACGAAGGTAGCCAGATCAGGAGCCTTCCAATCTTCCAAATAGACGAAGGCCACGCTGAAACTTTCTCAGAACTTCCTCCAGGACGAGCAAATCATCTCTACGATCACACGGCAGCCTCTTCGGCGACACAAGTACGCGACTTAAGCAGGAAGCACCTGTATCGTGCGGAAAAGTGACTGCAAAGTTTACCTCGAAGCGACAATCAGTTAAATAGTTTCCTATATGCTGCGCCTGGCGCAAAACGCGCTCAGAAACGGCTCCGGGTGGTGTACTTAGATAGACTAGCCCGATAAGCGAAATAAAAGTTATACTCCTCATTGTTCGCGGCGGCTTCTAATTACGCGCGTGAACCGGCGTAGCTGCACGTCTATCGCAAGCGTCGCCTCGGTGCATCGGATTTTCGCATGTGCAATCTGGATCCTGCTCGAGTTTCCTCGTACAACGATAGGAATCGAGGCGCGAGCAGCCATAGGTTATCCAGACGGCGTGCAATCCATGGCGGAATGGGGTAATCGGCGCTCGAGAATATGTAGCAATAGATTTTTCAAGCCCATAATTAAAGGATCTCTTAAAATACGGATACGAGCATCCGAGGGTGACGATGCGTTAGGCTTCAGGAAGGTAAGCCTAAACAGTCCATATTGGAAAATGGAGAAAAATCGCCTCGTCTACGATTAAAAAATTATCAGACGTAAATCCTCGAAAGCAGAGAGCTCTTATAGGTAAAAAAGCGAACCAAGACGAAAGGTTTACTAAGCTAGATTTCTTTATTTATCAATTCAGAAGTAGCGTGTATACGTTACCCCAGTACGAGAGTACTCGCGATAAATCACATCCCTCGGTACTCTAACCACGAGTGACACTAATTTTTCCCCGGCCACATCTGCCGCGACGTTGCAGGGAGATTTTCGGAACGGTCTGTTTCCACTCGAGCTCGTTATCAAGTGCGCATCGGTGAACGTGGAGACGGAATAAGTGGAAGTTGTACGAAGAAGAAGAATTCTCGTCTGCGGAATGATCATACCGAATCTCGTGACGTGGCCGAGACGTTTCCACAGAGGCCCGGAATGATTTACAGAGACCCGTCGTAAAACGGTACCGCCGTTCCACGCACGGAAGACACGAGAAGACTCTGATTATCACTGGAGATTGTCCACACAAAAGTGACCCTCTTCGCGGTAAAAGGGCCTCGAGATTTAGATATTTATAAGCGAAGAAACCACGAAGGGAGAGTCTCGACTCGATCGTCAGGTTTGTTGAAGGAAACGGGGTGCATGCTCTGGATCAACTGGAACGTTGCAAATTGGAGTTGCAAGATAGATTAAAAAATAGGTGCATAGTTTTGACCTTAATAGAGTGGGCGAAAAGATTGGTCTAAAAAAGGCGGAAATAATAGTGCTTGGTCATTGGAGTCTGTTTTAAGTATTAAACAAAACAAAAAAGTTGAAAGGTAAGTAAATAGTCCGCAGAGATCTACAATGTTCTTAATGGAGTAGGGGAAAGGTTAGACCAGTTGAAAAAGGTGAAAATACTATTGCTCGGATATACAGTTTCGACTTTCCCCGACCGATTTTGCTTCCAATTTTAAGTTCGCTAAAAATATGAACGATACCTGCCTTCGATTCGACCGAGCGTTCACTAGAAATACCAACAAATATTGGTTTCCATCCTATTCGTGGAATGTCACAGATGCTAAACTATATAAACATCTATTTTCATAGGTGAACGTTGAAAATGCTCTTCGCTACGAAACCATTCTTTAACTCGAAAACAGAATCAGTCCAACCAAGACCCTTACGATTTTCGGAATCGAACGAAACCCCCACGACTAAATTAATAACGACGCTTTCGCTCTCCCACGTTCCTGTAACCCTTTCTTTATTTCCATTATTTTATTCGCTTTAAGTTGGTATCGAGTGTCATCCGTAAAATCAATCGTACGATAACTCAAACTTGTAATTTACAACGCCATTACCAGCGCGGAGAGTTAAGGCTCAGGCACGGGGCCAAGAAGCGCTCGACTTGAAACGCTGTCGAGGGGGTCGCGTTGCGATCGAGGGGGCGAGACGAAAGACGTAACGGGACGATAGTCGCAAAACCCCGGGAAGGCATTAGCGTTATTTTAATCAGGAAATATAATGATCGCCCATAGTCAAGCTGGCAGAGCGGGGGAGACGAAAGAAAACGGGCTGGCTTGCGAACGTGGGTTGCTGCGCATTTGTTACGGGCCGATAGCAATTGTTTCCTCTATTTGCGAGCTCCGCTGCGACACTGTAGCCCACTGTTTGGTTGGCTGCACTGTCTGCTCTCGTCGTGGTGTGCATGCGAATGCGTGTGCGACGTGTACCTGCTTGCGATGTGCATCGTCGAGAGTGTGATCTTATGTAACCACCCCCATCCCCCGACACTCGATGTAGATTGCATTCTATTGGTACACGCTGGTCCGCTTGACATTGGCTGGCTTGGAAAAAAGGGACGTGTATGCAATGACTCTGATAGCAGGATATTCCGAGACCTTCCCTGAAAAAAACTGACTTTTTTGGTGGACGAAACTTGCTTACTCGGGGGTGTGTGTCGAAACGTGTCGATTCCCTTTTGGGGAATCAGTGCACAGCTGATCAATGGCAATCGATAACGGTCTATCTATGACATAAACTAACAAGTGAATCAACAAATAAAAACTATTACTCCATGTTTCGATCGCTCGAATCCCTAAAAAGGTGATCTCTTCGAACAAGACAACCTGAAGAGTTCAATGAAGCATCGAGAGTCCAGAGGTCCTCTCAGCCACCCCCAAAAAGACAGTTCTCGCGTACCTCCCCGATCGACAGGGGTAATTACCCAGCGCTCGTTCCATCGTAGCTGAAATTTCTACCGATCCGTCTCACCCTCCGGGCGCCCCCGTTTCGTCGTCACCGGCAATCGCAGAAATTCGCGTATCCATGCTCACGTGATCACCAGGCAGGTAGATTCGTTCCGGATAGAGCCCCGTCTGCCGCGAGATTGAGTTCGACTCATCTCGAAATGCTCGTAGCGACTATCCTATTCGTACATAGTCGACTGGTGCGACAGATACGTACATAGACGTACAGCGGAGGTGGGTGTTCGGGAGGAGGAACGAGGGAGAAACTCGCGATGTGGGAGTAGTGGCGGGGGGGGGGAGGGGGGGTGGGGGGGGAGAGGGAGAGACACCGAAGAAAAGACGGAAGAGCGGCGGGAGGAGGAAAGGGAGACTCATGTACGGCGTGTATCTATTTGCAGACACAGATAAACACGAACAGAACCAACACCCCGATACACCGGGACAGAGCGAGTGTTCTTATAGTGGAACTTATTGATCCAACAAAACTCATTTCAAGATACAGTGCGAAGTCTCCAAGATACTGCTCTCCTACTCCTCTCGTCCTGCCTCTCCTCGCACTCTACCGCCTCCCCCGATCCCCTTCTCCTCCGTCCAGCACCTCCACGCCGTTCGACGCCCCCGTCCACGCGACGGCCCTCCTCTCGCGCCCGTGTCGTACATCCAAGATGCTCCGTACACGTGCACGGAGGCCGATTAATGCCCGGACGGGAGGGAAAATAATCAGAAACGGACCACACCGGTCATTTTTCTACCCCGATCCCAACCCAGTTTCGACTTTCATTAAGAAATTATTATTTTAATTCTTCGCCCAGGTCTCATGCAGTAAATCAATCAACGAGTGATTTAGTTTAGGATGGTCGGATCTCGTATTAATTTGCTCGAAGTCATTCTAAGCTCAGCATTCGTGGCAATAGAATGATAAGAAAGCATCTCGAGTTGCTGGTAGATATCAGAAAAAAAAGGGGTCGAGAGCAAAGGGTTAATGCCTTTGTCCTTGATTCGTATCCATGCTACAAGAAGACGTCAAAGGTATGATTTATCTTCAACGGATTGGTTGAGCGAAATGGTGCCCTAGGTTCGGGGGATGGAACATGACCTTGAGAGCGAACTAGGTAGCGTGCTTTCCTGTTCATTGAACCCTTGCGCTTGAAACAATCTCTGAGATATACGTATTCAGACAAAGGGCCCTCCCACGACTTTCCAAGTTGCAAGAAGTTCACGTGTCGCTCCTTCGGGTAAGGCACTGTACGAGAAACAATCGCCATCGTGGTTTTCACGAATTCGTGTATTACGCAGAAGGTTATTCAGAGTTCTTTAAAAATTCGATCGAAATAGGGGTTGATTGGTTTTAGTGCGTGGTGGTTTAAATAGAAAAATATTAAGTAAATTGATCGGTACACACGACCAATGATGAATTTACACGATTAATTCTTCTCGCAGTACGTGAAACGAATTGAAAAACCACCCCTCGAGGAGCAGCAAAATCTGACCGAAGAAGTATCGCGTGTAATGGTATGCTCGATGGAGAATCACTGGCACGGGGCAGGATCTTCGTCGGAAAAGTTAATAATCAGCCCCGACGCGTGACCTTGTACTCCGTTTTCCCCTCGCCGCTTTCACCGCTCGTCCGAAATCCAAAGTTTCTCGGCAACTCGACACTGCAAGCAATTTCGGCGTCGAGCAATCCCCTCCTCGGTGGCAGGCGTCCTACTCACCTAACCCTGTGCCGAGCAGTAAAGGAAAGTGCATAAAGCTGTAGACTTGTAGAGTGTCGCCCACTTGGAAGGTCCTGCTTGTATCTCGGCTGTCTTTTTCCGCGAGAGGTGACAATTCCGTACAAACGTGTCCGCCGGTAAAGGGATTCACGGATCTTTATTCGCGCCCGTGGGCGGCCAGCTGGAAAATGCTTTTGATATCGGTTGAACTATGAGGAGCGTTTCTTTTTTTCTCCATTAATTAAAACTTGAACGCGGAATAAAGTGACGGGATAGGGGGTACCGGGAGGGTAACAGTGGGGGCGGGTGCGATGCGTGATTAACAGAAGTGGCCACGCGGCGGAAGGACTCGAAAGAGCGTAGTTTCATGGAGTCCCCGGGAACAGGCTCGGGGTTTGTTTTTTCTCCGCTGTTTATTACCTCGCATCGGCTGGATTCTCGCCGTGCGTAACAATATTCCTGCCGACGTCGAACGAGTAAACAAATGAAGGAACTTACGATTGCGTAAAACTGCAAAGTGTCTGCGGTTTGTTTGTCGGTGGAGCGTTTCCAGGTAAAAGGCTGGAGCAAGTGCGTGAACAGCCGGGAGGAAAGAAGGAAACAGAAAGGGAGGGCAGGAGAGTCTGTCGGAGTTGAGAAGGAGAACGGTGGCGAGAGTGCTGGCGCGAGGAGAGACGAGGGGGTCGTTGTAGGTAGGCGAGTCGCGAAGGATGGGTGAAGAGGACGCGGAGGGAGGAAAACCGGAGAAGGAGGAGAAGGTGGAAGAGGTAGAGAAGGTTGGAAAGGGGGTGGAAGGGGTGGAAGACCACGAATGTCGACGGAGGGAGGGAGAGGGAGAGGGAAAGAGGAGGCGGGTGAGAGGAACGGCCAGGAGGGGGAAGGAGTCGGAGGAGATAGATGTATGTAGGAGGGCCGCTCGATACAGCCCCAGCAACCCCCTCCTCCACCCCCTCCCGAAGCCAAGCATCGCATCGCGAGGTTAAAGTGAGAAAAGTCAACCCCCAGTCACTTGGTGAGTTCTCTTAAGGGCTGGAATATCGAGAGATAGGCAAGGTTGCAACGGAAAAGGGTTAAGGACCTGGCGAGCACCACCCCCTTTCTAGTTTTTGGCAACACCGATACCCCGTGGTTCCGTTCATTTGGCTTCGAGCATCGTCCAAACGATCCCTCCGACTGTTTTCCGCTACCGTTCGACGGCTCGCGACGGCGAATTTCAACTTCGACGCGATTAGAGCCAGCGAGAAACGGAACGATCCGCCATCAACGCGTACTCGTACACCTCGCTCTCGCGACGAACAGAAGCGCTTCTAGCAGTCGGTAGGTGGAAGTAACGGCAGTCCCTGTCGGGCCATCATTCCGGCACTTATCGAGAGACTTTTAAACCCACTTTTCCGAGTTGGCTGGCTTTCAAAATTCGAGTCGAGAGACGTGCTCTCTCGCTGGCAGGTCTCCGCCAGCCGGAGACCTGCCGGGGTTGTCACTTGGCTGGTTATCCAGGCACTTCCATGCCCGGCCACGCGGATACGAGTGCATAAACATGCGAGCGAACGCCATCCTAGCTAAAGAGTACCTTTATCTCTATCCAGCCGCTTCCTCCGACCTTCTCGCAGCCTGTACCCTTCTCTTTTCCTTTTAATCGCGGCCTCTCGTTCTCTTTCGTCCTGTCGCTTTCTCTTTCCCTGTGCCGCTCTTCCACCCTCCGAACCAGCCATTCTCCTCGTGTGACGCTGCCGTGGGTGGAGGAGGAAGCTCACGTAGGTTACTCCTTTCTGCCGGCAGAGGATATTGTGATTTTAGCGTCTGTGTAATTATGGAAATTAGCGACATGGAAAGCCTAGGATAAAAGGGTTGATTATAATCCGGCCGCGGGGGTGAGCCCCGACCTCGCCGTCCCGCTCCTCCGAGCGACCATAGATTAAAACGCTCCTTCTACGCTAGCGCCTTTACTTCTACCAACTACCCCTATCTACCGCTAACCCCTATCGCCACCGTCACCACCCACCCGTCCACCCCGCGCCATTCACTCTCTTCGCATCACCTACCTCGTCCCTTCGACTTGTCCTCTTTTCCCGACAGGATTCCAAATTTTTCTCCTTCTCGCCGATCACCTATCCGACTCCGTCCACCCTCCCACCCCCGCGCGGCGATATTAAGATCGACTTTCGTTCGGTCGAGTACGCCGGTTCAGACAAATGGCTCCAGATAAGGTCACCCAGGGTTTCATCTGCTTTATCTGGAATCGATATAGCCGAGATGCTTCCAAGATTTACAACATTTACAAATTCGCGATACCTCGACAGATTCGTAACGCATTATAAAATTCCAGGTGAAACCTACCCCTTCGAACCGTGCGGGTCGTCGCTCGCCAACGAATCACGCGTAGCCTCGACGCCATGTGGAAATTGTTTGCACAGTGAAAGTGGAGACTAACTAAAAATGTGTTTAAGGTTAAAATCGGTTAGCTTCGTTAGTACTTCTCGCCGATATCGGAGTATCCCTTTCGCCTACCCGGAATTACTGATCAGCTTAAAAGTTAACCGAGAACTTGCAAAGTTTTCGTCAAGAAACAAAGGAAAGTTTGTTTCCCCGATGCATCCCTGAGAACCGGCCCGTTTCCAACGTCCTAAACATTTGGTCCCCCCCCCCCTTTTGGCATCATCTTAGGTGTCGTCTACGAAAGAAACACCAGTTCTGGCATTTAGATCGCCTCGAGTACCGCGAGTGCATCAACCTTGTCCGAGACGCGGATGGAACGAAGAAAAAATGGCGAGACCAACGACGAATTGCCTGCCACGAGGTTGGGGTGCAACCGTTTTCCAACCTATAACGCTTTCTCTTTCACCCCCTCGTGTCGCCACGACATTGGCGCGAGTGTTCCTCTCCCTCTCGCGTTCGTGGCACTCTCCGAGCATCCCTCCCTGGCTTCTGTCCTCTCTCCTCGCCGCTTTTTCCCATCTGGCTATTGGACTACCTTGGGGTGTTTCGAGCGACGGGCAGGAACCTATGATGCGATCGGATATCGAATATCGGCTAGCCCTCTGATTGGTTGTTCCACCGCGCACGGTCGCAGCCGGAGCGCGCCAGTTACGACTGATTTGTTACGTAAAAACGTCGATAGCTTCTATACCCTCTCTTGTCCCACCCCCGGTGCGCCGCACTCCCTCCATTCCTTCCTTCCTTCCGCCCGTTCCGGGCCTCTCCCTCCGAGCCACGCTCTTTCCACCCCCGAGTCCTCTCCTTCTCTCTTTCGCGACCACCCTTCGCCCGACCGGTCTGGCCACCCCTTCGATGGTCCTCGTCATACCGCCACCGCCCCCAACGGCATCGCGCGCGATAGACGAAGGGATGGAAGAGAGAAAGAAGGAGGATTCGTCTTTTTTATCGGCGCTGTGCGCCACTGCCTGCTCGTTCGGTCGGGCATGAACGCGTTATCGAAGAAATGGCTGGTCGTCGTCGCACTCGCTTCCCATTTTCATGTCGCTCAATGACGATTCGTGGTACCAGATACCTCAAGGTCAACTGAGAAAGTTACACCCTGTAAGACATACGATCGTTCTTATCTCTTGATCCCTACGTTTATTTTTCATTTCCAACAGAGTCGTTGTTCTGTCTGAGGTGCGTTCGATAAGGTGGAGTCTCGTGGTCCAGATGTTTAATCCGTGTTCAGCGGAGCCAACCGCGAGGTCGAGATATCGCGGTGGGAAATCGATACCTGGAGGTGTCTGGGGTAGTTCAGGGTCACTTCTATCCTCCTAAACGGCGCTAGTCATTACCATCGCGATTATCAGTTCAGTTACTCCGATGCTACTGTTCACCGAACTTACGCTTACTTAGAGACTTGGACCACCCTTGCACCCATTGCTGAGGACGAAGTATACGCACTCCTACATACAGTCAGTCCCATAAATATTCGTACCCTCTATGTTTATTCAAGAGGTTTTTGACTAAATTAAATAATAGGTTTGATAATATCAAACGAATTTTTCATTATAAATATGTATATCAATATGCTTATACATGTATAAATTTATATATACGTCAACATATTTACACAAACATACACTTGGGAGTATCCAGCTAATCGTTTAAATTAAACAAATTTCTTCAATAGACACAGAGGGTACGAATAATTACAGGGTTGAGTGTAGATCCATGGTTTTCCATGATCCACATCTAAAAACCACCGCAGAAGACGTTCTCCCTCGGTTCATTTATCGCGATTGCAATTTTCACAACGCAAAGACCACCTGGAAGAAAGGACTACGAGGGTGAAGGAAATTTTCCGAGACCGTCCAAGGATTTTGTTGCGTCGTCACCCGCCAACAATGGACCACCGTTCGCGCAAACTCCAGTCCCATTTTGCGTATCGTTCGCTGGAATTTTCGAGGCAAGAAGACGTACTTGCACTCTCGAATATTCCTATCACGGCGAAGGCAAACAGCCGCGTTACGTTACCGCGGGCTGACCGTATTGTAGAAGCGTATTCAATGCCCGCCCGCCATTTAACACCCCGGCAAGCCGCGAAGTTTCCTGTAATGAAAGCACCGGCGCGGAACCTATTGTGAAAATATCTGACCACTGTCCGGTGCAATGAGGTATGGCTGACCCCGAGGGCCGTCGGGCCGGGGACAATGCACGCGCATGCATGCGGCCACGTGTAGTGAAAATACTTCACGTAGTCACCGCTAAAGGGACATAAACGCACTTAACGACGATATCGTGTCACCAGCCAGAGTTGCGTTCGGTTTGAACGACGCGAATCAACGATGCACAGGTTGCTTTTATACTTCGCGAGAGTTTGAACCAGGTGTCATCGATGTTGGGAGCGCATATGTCCAACTCGTGACGAGTCGGGCTAGGGACCCTACTTAACCAATCAACAGTGGCGTTCTCCGAAAGAATATCTGAAAGAATAGCACGGTGTGTGTGTGTGTGTGTGTGTGTGTGTGTTGTGAGAATCAAACAACGATAGGTATAATCATCAAACGTCGAGTAAGTGACCACGCCAACAATCTCATCAGAAATCTTACGAACTACCCTGCTCATCCACCCTGGCATCCTGGTCACATACTATCGACTTTCCGTCGAGAGACAGTCTGGTAGATGTAGAAAAAAGCATTGTCCTATAGTCGATGAGCGATCAAGCATGTCCGCGCGTTCCCATCTAGGCCCATGCATTTAATTGTCTAGACCAAACTCGTGCGACGGAAAGTCGATAGTCCGTTCTCATCCTTGAAGCAAAGATATGGCTACCTAATGGTTTATACGCGACAGCGATGTCTCTTCGATAATACGTTTTCTCTCTTTGTGGCCTTTTTCGATTTTCCCTGGTGACACTCCCTGTCAATATACGTTGGATGACTGGTTGACCCAAACCAGCTGAATCCTATCCCAATATGAGACAAAGCTTTTAAAATGTTATGGGTCTATTGAAAAAATTTTCATTAAATTAAATGGTAGGTTTGATGTTTCCAAGTGTATATTTACACGTATAAGCTTATTTGTACACATATTTATAATGAAAAATTCATTTGTTAATATCAAAGCTATTATTTAATTTATTCAAACTTCTTCACTAGACACAGAGACATAATTTGACTGTATACAACATCAGTTAACGTATGGAAGTTCAAGTCTGGAGAGGCGCCAAGTCGATATAAATTCGATACCGATGGCAGCTGTATTAAATCCACCTACCATATCGATAATTGCACTACAACCCCTTGCTGGTAAAAAGCATCGTCCGTTGACGAGCGATTGACGAGGTGTTTGCGCTCTCGTGCAGCCCTCGTACATTTTGCTGCCTGGACCACAGTCTAGCACGAGTGTCCACGATGTTTTCTGCCATCTATACCAGAGATTTGCCAAGCGTCGTACGACGGAAAGTCGATATCGTGAAAGATACCCAAAGAAGTTAAACCTGGGACCGATTGACGAGGAGTTTTGAGCAGCGTCTCGTTAAAGATCGAAGAAGCCAGTGGATTCGTCGCGGACAAGACCAACACCGGTATGAAAGTCCAACAAAGTCGGAGCATCGAGAGGCGAAGGCAAAGATGGTGGAAAGAAACGAGGTGCAAACAAGAGAGGGACAGGGTGGATCGTGGTAACCGCTAAACGAACGAGCATTGCCCGAAGGAGAGAGAGCGCAGACTCAATATCTCCGAACCGAACCCTCCGATAGGTCGAGGTTCGACTTCGAGGGTGGGAATAGATTTCCAATCGCGCGGGGGGTGGTCCTCCCGCAGTGGATGCTCACCACCGAGCACCCTGCTAAACTCCTGCCTGCTTCGGTATTCCGGGGTCCACCCTTTTCTCTATAGGTGGACCAAACGCACCTACACGCACTCTCAACCCCTGCGCCGCTACACCCCTTTCCGATTCGACGCTGCCGAAGCGGACTGTCCGAGAGGGGTAGCTGGAGAGGGTAAGCTACGACTACAAACAGGAGACAGAACGATTCTATTGACCAGGGTTCGATGCGCGCATCTGGGCGTAACCCATTCGTGCGTTCCGTCGTCCGAAGCGATGGGAGAGAGTGAGAGAGCCATCGACGGAAGAAGAACGCCGTCGCGGGGGCGCAACGGAGAGAGGAACAGAGACTGTACCGCGCCTGCGAATTGTCGTCAGGGCGACGGCGACACTGGAAAAATCGAACTGAAATAAACCGAAGCGTTTTCTTCGCAGAGCTCGAGCACCGGTTTCTCCATCTTCGTCCTTCCACCCGAGCTTTTCTCGTCTTTCTTCCGCCGCTATTCCCCTCGCACCACCTTCGTCGGAACTTCACCTTCGTCCTTCCACCCCCGCTCACCGGTATCTCTGTCGACCGTTCCACTGACGTTCCCTTCCTCCCACGCCTGCTCCTCTTACCTAGACTCTGCCCGCGTTCCTTCCTCCCAGGCTCCTCGAGTTTACTGTGTTATTGCCAGACCGTCCAGGACGACTGCGTTGGACTTTCCACGTAGATCGCTCATTTTATCCTCGGCGTTCCTCGCTTCCTTCCACACGCCATTTTTTCTCCTAAACTACGCGACTGATTGATCGAATTTGCAGTGGACCATTTGATGTTTTAACTAAAGATTAATATATTGTCACACAATAATTCACTACATCATGGATCTATAAGTAATTACATCGTTCAGAGCAGTTATCATATCGTGCACCACTTTGTTCATTCTTCTGATGGAAATATATTTCACGGAATTAAATTTGTCATAAAATATATGTCAGAGAATTAAATAAACATGTCTGCCACCGGTGGTACACGTGGTATTAAATCAAAATCTGTATAAAATCAGATTTAGCTCTATGAAAAGTTTCTTTGCTGAAGAATCCCACCCCCGACTGCGAGCACTTCGATCATGGTGCGAAACGCGTCACGCTATCTTAGCAGTCTCTTCTCCGTCGCGACTAATCTAATCCACCGTGGCGATTTATAAGAGCGCGGAGTCGCGCGAAAATACAATGGGGCAACAGTTTCGAAAGAGGCTGAAGAAGGGGATGGACTTGCAGACGTTGGAAGCTACTCCGTCGCAGCAGGACGACGAAGGGCTGTTACTCCCGCACATTCGCAGCATATAATCTCAGATACCGCGGAAAGGCGGTCTGCCCTCCGCCTTGGCTGTTCCCGGACACCGGCATCCCCCATCCAGCACCTCCACGGTTGTAGCTGCTAACTTAGTTTGTGAACTGCAAAATCCTTCGCCACCCACGAGGGCATACAAATAATAATTCTTTGTTTCGCAGGGGCACGGAGACGTGTAAATACCGGCGTGGCTCTCTCCTGCTCGCAGGGATCGCTGCCAGACGCGGCACAAGCGAGAAAGAGGCGAGGAGCTGGGAGGAGAGGGTGAACAGACCATTCCCGCGGTAACGCCTAAATCGCTCCAACAACTCATCCGCTGAAAGTTGCGACGAGCTTCGGAGATCTACGACGGCAGAGCTTCACCTCCTTCCTTGCAAAACACCGCTTCATGGGCTCTTATCCGACTGCTTCTCTGTCTTTCGTCCCCTTTACCTTTGCTCTTCGTTCCCCTTTTCTTGCGTACGCCCCCGATCTTCGGCTGTGCGGGTCTCGCGTGCGCCAGGTGTCTTCGAAGCTCGGATGCGAGAGCCGGGGTCTAGTTTGACCCGTTCCGCAATCAAATTGCGAGAACGTCAGATGGCATATGGTTTCTGTTAAAGTTGGCGTTTTGTCGCTCGACTGTCATGGTTTAAATAAGAAAAGGATTTATTTAGAAAGCTTGGTATAGTAAGCGTCTCGATGTTGAAGTATCCTTGATAATTTTGTAGTATGAAACAGAAGTTGAAAAGTATCCCATTCAAACGGATTTCGTAACCGTACTGTTAATAATAATAATTATTCGAGAAGATTATAGGAGAGAGAGAGAGAGGTGGAAGTGAGCAAGCGTCCAATCAGCTTGCATCAAGATGAAGTTAATGTCGCGGTGGCATTATGAGAAACGCAGGGGCATAAAACTTTCCTAACGAACAGGTTTGTAACCGAAGCGCCGTGGACAATGAGCCGCGGATGCGACATCGGTCCGCGGTTGGAAATACATTCACCTTGGGGGACGCGCTGGAAAAACTACTTGAAAAGATTCAGGACAAGGTTTTGCGATGTCGCGGAGCGAATTTCCGCGTTTTTTCGCTACGTGACGAAAGGAAACGGAAAAAGAGAGCGAGAAAGAGCGCTCGGAGAGGTCTCAGTCCGGGGACTTGTACGGAGAACCCAGGGGGTCATGATGGGGCGGTCGGTCGGAGGTATTGATCTCAACTCTTGCTTTTCTCAACTTTTTATCCGGCAGAACCGACCGGCACTACCACCATCGCCAGCCTCGACGACGACTGCCGGAGTCGGCAAAGCCGCAACTTACTTCAATTCCTCATTCCCGTGCGAATTCTTGGCTTGAACTTATGACCGGCTCCCCAGCCCCGTGCCTCTGGTCGTCTGGCTCCTCGATGCCTTTAGCCTCTTGAACAGTGAATGTTAAACGAATCCTACCGAGTTTCTCTTGGTCCTTTTTATGCATTTATCGGGTCATTTCTTGACTCGGAATAGGAAATAATGGCATCAGACAGTTCTCATTGAGGATAGACTTCTCATTAATTGGTGTCGTGGATCCTGATAGAAGCGAGGGACGAGTGGTTAGCAAATGAAATTGGACCTTGGTCCACGAGCATTGGGGCGAATTGTTTAATTAGAAATGTTATGTATAAATTAATTTCTCTCTTCCTTAGTTGTTGCGTAAGTGACAGCTAAGATCGTTAATTTGAAGCGATGGGTGGTTTGAAATGGGCTACCTTCGAAAAATGTCCTATCGGTCGCGAAGGCTAAATGACAGTGAGCGAGTGCAATCCGTGAGTGATCTTCCGTTATCATCCGTAGCTCCACCGCAATATTTTCTACGCGAGAATAATAAAACGATCCTCCGATACGAATAAATAATTCCACCAAGAAGATTCCTCGAGTATTCGTCGCGTCTCCCAAGAGGAAAAATTTGTTGGCCGAGCATCGGGCGTAATTTGACATTCCCCAGCCGGTCGAATTACAGCGGATAGATCTCCCGGATGTAATAAAGCGTAACTGTCGTACATTATGTGGCGGGAGCGGGTAATCGAGGCATGTAGATACACGCTCCTCAGAATTAAAATTCAGTTTCGCGGAGTCTAGCCCGGTAAGCAAGCCACGAAGCAAACTCTCATTTCCCATCCGGTGAAATATCGTGTATTTATTTGTCTGTGAAGCCCCCGGTTCCTCGTCTCGACCACCTTCCACCCCAGACTCCGATATGCCGCCTCTTTTGGGCACGGAAGCCCGCAGAAACCGTGCTCCTCTGCCGAGGCAGCAGCTCTCTACGTTTCCACCGTTTTCGCGAAATTAATATATCCCTCATATACTTTGCATATTATTGCAATATTCCGTAGCTATTACTCGTCCGCCTTTTCCTACCCCCGCCCTGCGTCCCTTCACTCCGGGGAAGGTGAGCCCGCGCATTCGAATCCACATCGCGAACCGAAAGTAGATTTCCCCTCCTGCTTCATCTCGCTCGGCTGTCTATCCTCCATCCGATTCCCGCTGCTTCGCGTGTCGTTCGTTGGAATTTCGACAAATAATTCCATGTCCACGGCCTGGATCGATTTCTTAGCTAGGCAGCCGCGGTAATCCAGCCAGAATGTCTACGCAGTGTGTACCGTAATAGCCTCACCCCCATTCTCGCGGTTCTGGATGAAGAGACTCGAAGGAAATTTTTCCGCGGAGAGTATTAAATTATTTATGAATTTTCCAGGCCACTTCGAAGCGTAAGACACACTTCAGCTTAGACTCCTATGCATTCGGGAACGAAATGTATTTGTTTGTAAAGACGTAACACTTAGAACGTGTAAAACAAGCATGAGAGCTCGTTGAAATATTCTGTGAGGGAGAGATAGGATAGCTTTGCACGAAGAATAATTAAAAGTTCCATTAAAAATGAATATGACCGGCTACGTAATCGTTTATCCGCGATTGAATATTCATTGGACACATATTATACGTATCGGGTAGAATCTAAATTAACCGCTTGATAAGTTATAATTCCGTTTCGCTGTACGAATTTGGAAAACATTTCGCTCCAGGTTTTTGTCACCTCCATTATTGATGAAATAGAAATCGAAGAGTCTGGTGTACAACAGTTTCGGCTCAAATATAGCAGCGTTTTATGAAAATCTCTGTTTCGAACAATGGAATTAATCCTCAGCCGGTTCAATGACATCCGCAATTAGTCTAGAAGTAGAAGCGTCTGACCTCTTTCTATTTAAAGTGGCTTCGCCCAATGAAGTGTTTCGATTTTCTGAAAAATCACGCGTTTACAACCGTTCGCTTTGCTTTTTTACTGTCTAGTCCTGAAATTTTTAAATTTTCCCGTCCGGATGTTCGTCAAAGCTGCGCGAATCAGTAGTCGCCGGCAATTAAAATGTTATTAGCGCAACGCTGCTCGCCAGACGAACCGCAGTCCCTCGAGAACCAAGCGTTTCTTTGCGTTAATTGACGGACTGCAGCTTGCACTAATCATCGTCCAAATCTGACCCGAATATGCGAACGCGATGGCACACTTTACAAGAAAGCAATTACTTCACCGACCTACTATATCTTAATTTAAAATTTTCCTCGTTTCGATGGATCGTTTCGAATAGAAAGATTACTCAACGTTCCCAATATTCAGAAATGTCCAACGTTGTATTTATCGCGAGTAATTAATAACGAACGACGTCGCGGAAATTGACCTGAAAGTGGTCAAAGTCAATTTGCGTAGCGCGTCTGTCAAATCGGCGACGGCATAATTTAAAGTAAGCCCACCGCCGCCCCTCCCACGCGCACCACCAACCCCGCAGTTCTTCATTTGCATTTGCTAAGTGATAAGTAAACTTCCGTAAACATATCCGTACGAACGATAAGCGGGAAATAAATCGCGAAACTTTAAAAAGTTATAAATCTATACTCGCCATCAGTGAGATAAAGAGCGGCGGTGGAAGCAGGGGTTGGGAGGGGGGGTAGGGATGAAGACTGTACAGGAACAGAGCAGAGGGACAGAATAAGACAGACGGGACGGGAAGGGAAAGAAAGAGCGTTGCCTCTTTCGAAGATGGAGGCAGGAATAGAGCGAAGATGTTAGCAGAGGGTGGCAGGGGGGCATAAAGTATAATTGCATCGGTTGGCGTCACCCGCGCGCACACCCCCGCTCTAATAGCACCACCGCCATCCGCTTCTCGTATTTTAATGCCTAAATTATGTACGGCGTCAAAGATAGACGGCCTTCGCGGGGAAAACCTATTGATTGCAATCCTGCCTTTGTCGTGGTAAATTCGTAATTTCGACTGTCCTTTCAAAACTACGTTTGCGGTCCTGAAACGGATTTAATTAACACAAAATTTTCAACAGCGTAATCAAACAAACTTGTATACTTAAAATATAGAAACTACATAATACACATAACACGACGAGCAAAGCTTTTGCAGTATTGTATATCACCCTGGGTTTTATAAATTGAAGTAGATAACGCAAGTGCAAAGACGAGTTTACTCGTGACCGGTCAACGATGCATTGAAAAAAAAAAAGGCAATATTCTAAAGTTCCTTACTCAAAGCAGCTCGTCTGTTTATCGTTCCTAGAGAGCTGAGATTGTCGGACAATCAACGATGTTGCATTGGCTTCGGGATCAAGTTCAAAGAGTGAGCTCGCGATTTCCATCCCGATCCGGTCAGGCATTTGTTTAATTAGCCAGCATCCGACACAGAGAGACGATCTCGGTTGTCCGGGAGCGATAATAGGCTCCCGCTTTCAAATGGATTTCGAGATTTATGCTAACACGCTGCATTCGTTCCTACGCCACGACTGCCAGGATACGGTTCGTTATGTTCCCATCCGCGAACCGCCATCCGCGGAATGGAAATCGTCAAAGAAATCCTCTACGCTCGCACGTGTGACCGGACGAACGTCTCGTTTGATGTGAACGCGCGAACGGACTTATTAATTGCTCCGTTTTAAGCTTTTCGCCGATTTAGGAGATTAAATTCGAACGTTGGGTGCCGGGGGAACACGTTGCGTTTTGCCACTCGCGCGCCGGGACTTAATATCAAGCGAAGTTAATTAAATCACGAATAATAAACCGAAACTGTCGTCTCTTCTTTCGAGAGTTAAAGAGGAACGTCGAAGCAATCGCGTCTCGATACTGGTTAAAAATTCCAATCCAGCTCCGGGATCCATGTAACGAGTATTTGCGCTTCTTAACCAAAGAAAAATAGCCTGAAAACGTGCAGCACAAAAGGTTATTCAAGGAGAAAGAAAACAATTTTTAAGAGTCTCGTTCGGAGAGGAGTCCGTGGCTGGGGATGTTTTAGGGATATTAGCGAGCAAAACAGAGGGAGAGGGCAGGGTCAGAACGAAAGCCCAGCACGGAGGGTGAAACGCGGCAGATTAATTTACGACGAAAGATAAGGAAGAGCGGTGGGGTCCTCTTCTTGTCCGACAGGATTCGATTGTGTCTCGGGCCACGGCAATAAATGTATTTCAAACCTCTCGCTGTGACCACCTCCGCTCACTGTAAAATATACCCATTGTTGTTGTTCCAATTAGTCATTCGAGGAGACGCCGGCCCTCGTAAAGAATCGAATAATGTATGCTCCCGATATAAACAGCCGACGTTTATTTTCGGTTGACTGTCGAGGGGACTTCGCCCGAAATTCTTCGAGGAAAACGCAGGAAATAGAGTGGAAATCGAAGATGACTCTTTCACGCTCGGAACGCGACAAAGTGTGAGATACGACGCGGAGTTATTTTCGGTGGTAATCCAACAGAGAATTCGCTTAGCGTATTCAGTTTTCACGAAGTTATTGGTCGCGACACGTTTGGCAGAAAGGCAACCAACAAATGAAAATAGAGTGACTGGTATTGATTCTAGTTGGCAACTATATAGGCTTTACGTGGTACCAGCTCTTACGGACTGATTATCGGATTAGGAAAATGTATACAAAATGTGCAGATGTATATTTCAAAATGTAATATCCGATCATAAAAGTACGCGTGCAAAATGCATCGTTACATTAAATTTAAAAATGTATTATACTTTTGGAAGCACACTTCAGAAAATAATATCGGATAATAAAGCTCCGCATATGCTAAACTTATCGCATATAAAATATGCAGATGCACGTTTACACTGTTACCCATGTCACGTATGTTTTACAATTTCCTCGAATGATGGACCACGTTCCCGATTTATCGTATAGATCGTCAAGCTAATACTCGGGAAAATTTCTACGAAGTTTTAATATTGTCTCGAGAGTATTGAAAATTAGATAATCTAGCTTTTGTCGCGATACTTACCTTTCTAACTAGATCATATTCACGAATTCAGGATTAACGAATTCAGTTCCTCGGTAAAAAGCTCTGTCACCCACAAATGTGCGACGTGGTATATGTGTCGAAGTATGCACGCGTACGAGCAGAGTGTCGTCTTGGAAGTCTCGAGAGTGCATTGTGCCGGCTGGGGAAGAATTATTGGCAACCAATGACGCCGATGGCGCGTTTTCGATGCTCCGCGGTATCTTTAGATCAAAGTCACCCTTCCAAAGAGGTGAGATCGTTGGCGAACTGTACCCGGAAGGTGCGAATGTGCGAAGATAGGTGTGTGATCCGCTCTAATTTATCGCTAACTCGATACGACGCCCACTGTGAACGAGGAACAGGCCGTGACCCGTTAGGACGTCGAAAATAGCGTCGACGTCGAAATTGCCCCGCAATGGCAAAAGGAAATTCGCCGCTTTGACTTGTCGATCGTCTAATCGAGAATCCTATCGCGGCGCCGGAGCCGCGCGCCGATTTTGTCTGACCCTCGTCTGTCGCGAAATTGAATTCGCTCGCATCGCGGCCAGTTCAATTATTCCCCGGGTTAAATTCGTTTGACCATTTTCGGCTGGCCCGTTACGAGCGTTGATAAATTGTTTATTTAACAGCGTAAATAAGCGATCCGTCGAGCCACTTTTTACAGCGCGCGGTCATTTATTCGTGACCAGGACCGATTCGAAGTGAACTTTCGGAGTGGTGTGATTTACTAGATTGGCGCCATCTATGTAAATAGATCTAGCGGGATAAAAAACTGTCTCTTTTATTCTTTTTTTTTTTTTTTGTATACGACAGTCTGAAAATGTTACTGTTTAAGCACGAACAGTGTTCGGCTCCCATTCGCAAGAGAATTGGAGAAAGCAAACGGACGTTGACCTCGTCTCAAAATTGCACTTCGACTCTCGAATTTTTAACCTGTCCTCTACTAATCTCCGGCCCTTTTTCAGGACTGACTCCAAGACGTCATTTTTCATGAGTCATGGGGAACACGGGGCCAAGTGCGCGAGATCCAATCGTTGATCCAACGCGTCGGGGCCTTTCGCGGAACGACAAACGCTGGATCTCGGCAACGGTGATCGAGGAAGTTGTTCCTCGGATGGGAGGAACGGTTAGGGATCGATTAATATTCGCGCAGCGGGAAAGCGGTTCGAGGAAAATCCGACGGTGTAACGTTATGAATTTGCTCTGGTGCGCCCCACCGACGTCGTTCCCGATGCTAGGCGGATATTATTGGATCGAATGCATCACGTCAAACGATACGTGAAATAAGTTATAGGTTAGTGGCTGCATTGGCACCGCTCGTGACAGCCTATTCCGGGAATGCACGGCCTCTATAGGCGACGCGACGCGCGAGTCGCTCACAAACACGGTTTACCGATTGAAGTAGCGAAATCCGAGGAAAATTAGCGCGAGCGATTGTGGGGGAATTAAGCACAGTTGGAAGAAACGCGAAAGAGGACGTGTAGACGATTAGGATTTCCTTTCGAATTGGAATGCTTACTCCCGCGTGGAGCTGGCATCGGTGACGTTTGCCAAAACCGCGCCGCTTATCACCTGGTCCACTTCGAACGGTGACCGAACGGCGACGGTATCGTCGCATGCGTGGAATTAAGTTCGGAAACGAACACAGTGCATCAGTTACACGGAGGATTTTAATGTTTGCCCGTTCCAAATTGATGGGGGTAACATCTGCGTCGCGCTTTAAGTCAGCTAAGTCCTGCGCCGGCAACTCTTCTTCGGTTTGTTGTTTTAACAGCCGGCTTCAGAGAGCGTGGCAAACATATCCGAGAGAAGATGGAAGTAGTCCGGCGTTACGTTCACATTGTCGCAGGAGAACTGTGCAAACATAAGCATGAAGAGCGCGCGACAAAGGGATTCGCGAAGCTGTCCCAATTTTTATCCGCAGAAATAAGCCATCCTCCTCCACGCGAGGCTCGAAAATAACGATTCATCGAACTCGAACTCATCGATTTTAATTCCATCGATTGGAGTCTTCGAATATCTTCCAGTGACGCGATCATTAGCTTGGAAACTGTTTTATCAGATTAAGTGCGGGTTATTTTAAGACAATATAATTCGAAGCTGTGCCAATTTTTATCTGCAAAAATAAGCCACCCTTTTCAATGCGAGGTTCGAAAATAACGTTCGAATACGTTCCTTCTGGTGATGTAATCATTAGCAGTTAGAGGTGAGTTATTAAGCAAACAATGTCTGTGATGCTATTTGTCAATATTTCGAAATAATATAATTAATTGTACGTCAGCCGGTTAATCGCTTATTAATTGGTTGCCTCCGTCACAAAGTCTCGAGGACCTTGTAGGTAAACACTCGCTAAAGGTCCCACAGACTGGAGCCAACGAAAACCTTGTCGGCTAGTATTGTATTTCTTGTCGCGTTTGACCAAGAACATAGTCCTGGAGTCAAAAGCTCGGTTGCTCATCTTCTGGGTGGCGAACGTGTCACGGTTGACAGACACGTCGTTACTAAAGACGCATGGTTTGTCTCTCCGTGTCCCTCTAAATCGACGACCTAGAACCATTTTTAAGTAGAACCAAAAGCAAACCGCAATCAGTAAGCAAGCAATCAGAACAATTCTGTCAGAATTTTTGTTCGAATCGTATTTTATCGGGACAGACGTGTGGGAAAGAGGAAATGGCCGTCGTATGTTCGTCAAAGTCATGCCGCGGATCCAAAATGGAGACACGGCGATCCTTTGTCGTGCCAAAATTCTCTGTGACAGAACGCTGAAGAGGCACAGACAAAGGCGCGAAGGCATTACTACGAAACTTCGACAGAGGCCGCGGATTATGTATCTGGCACAAAGAGAAAAATGCTGTTTCCATTATGACCGAAACCCCGATGCCACGAGAGGATGCATTAAGTCCGAGCGCAGTCACCCCCGCGTTGCGTGCATCGAATATAAATAGATGGGGGCTGGGCGTTTCGCTCATGATTCAATCGACGGCCGATCGGTCCAAAGAATTATTTACGGGAGACGAGGAGCTTTAATATCGCGTACAAACACCAATTTTACAAGCCAACTTCTGGAGCGTGTGCTTGGAGAAGCTGTTTGGAAAGAGGATTCGACGAATTCTCTTCTTCCTTTCGTTGCGCGGTGAAACGAAGCTTGCAGCCAGCGTCTATTTCTGACTCGGGCCGAATTTGATTCGGCGATTATCGTATTCTCAGATAGGGCAGT
Source organism: Hylaeus anthracinus (assembly GCF_026225885.1). NCBI lineage: Eukaryota > Metazoa > Arthropoda > Insecta > Hymenoptera > Colletidae > Hylaeus > Hylaeus anthracinus. The sequence continues at coordinate 33,769 of NW_026534403.1, forward strand.
CATCGGCCAACGTTCGACTAAACGATCGTGTTAACCCTTTACACCCCTAAGCCCACCTGTACTGTCCAGGCACTCGAAGGTATTCTACTCCAGTGTCGCTGTCCACGATTTTGTTTGGTTAATAAAAATGTGTGATTCTAAAAAATTTCCTAGAGTTAACTACTTGCATACCAACTACTTGCAAGCCAAATTGCTTGGAGTGCAAAGGGTTAATTTCGTTGGAAACATCGTCACGGAACCCTGTCAGCAACCGTCGAGGTTTGGCGCAGTCGTTCTCGAGCCGTTCCGCAGTTCTTGGACCATCCGCGTTCGATCTCGAAATTCTGATAGCCAGCCAATAACGTCGCCGTCCAATCTCCCTCGAATACCCACCCCCTGATCGATAACCGATTGAACCAGTCTGGGGCGGTTCTGCGGCTAGGTTTCGTGGGCGTCGGATCCGATAGAACCGCCCCTGGTGCCATTCGATGCGACGCAACGAACTGCAATCTCAAAGTGCAATGACGTGCGTTGTTTTATTCGCGACACTATGTGTGTCGTCATATCTTAACTGTCCCCGCGCCGCCGTCGTTGCAACGGAGCCTCGCTTATTTATCGTCCACGACGCCGTCAACCAAGACGACCACGAGGACCGCGAAAGAAGAGGATCTCGCGCATCGATTATTTTTAGGCATAACCCCTCGCGCCCCCTGGTATTAGAGGGATGAGGCTAGAGGGTTCCGGAGCACCGATAGGGAGAAATGTTTGATTCTAATATTTTTGAAGCTGTGGATGTCTTCTGTTTAAATTGGAACGAGTTGCTCTTGCTTTCTGGCCGTGAAAAGAGTTCATCTTTACAGGGTACCAGGTTCGATTTTCCTACAGGTGAAACGTTTTTTGTTGCTGTGTAATCTTACCTGAAGCTGGTAATTTTTTTATTTCACGCATCCGTTGAACGCGCATCGTCAACAGCGTATTTTAACAGTCGACTGTTCGCGCGAGTTTCACGAGTAGCACGTACCCGAGAGGACCAGTTAACGCACGCGCGGTATCTTCCAAGGTTTGATCTATTCAGACGTTTACGACCACCGTGGAACCAGCGAAGCAATTACTTCGCAGCTTCTACGATGGCAAATTCGCAGGTGACGATTTGCCTGCAGCGGGAATACTGCTGACTGACTGGCTTGGTAAAGGGCCCTGCCCTGACACACAAATTTTTACGACCTTTGAATTTTCTTATAGACAGTTGTATACCCTCGACGAATACACAAGAGTTCGATGTATTTTGATCTTGTATTAGGCCATCCTATAAGTAATTTCGTGTTTTACGTTACTGTCAAAAAACATCTTTTCAGCATCTTGACGATGTATCAAAATCGATGTTTTTCATTTGTAAATTACATTGTAGAATTTTGTCCTTACCAATGAAGTATAAGGATGACAGTAAAAATAATATAATTGAAATTTTCTATCATATTCACCATACATTTTGGACCCTGCTCGAAGTGATTACCACCTACTTTGATTACTGCAAAATTTTTGAATCAGATATTATTCAACGATATCGAATACGGAAGATCAGTATTAGATGAGTGTTTTAATTCAAATCCTCGACAATTTTGAAGAGATTCAATGAGATAAGTTTCAATTTCTATTATTGAAAATTAACACGAATGAACGAAATTACTTATGGGATGTCCTAATACATCAGTCAAAGACGTTTTACTTTCCCTATCTATCATCCTATCGTTCCTCTCCTAATCTCGCTTATAAAGATGCTATTAAAAAAATCCCCAGGTTTCTTGCAAGACCAGGTGCATCCTCCCCGAGCTGCTCGGTGCAACTGCTGGTCCCAGCACAGCCAATCAGAAGCATTGTTCCCTGGCGATCGCGAGACAAAATGCGGGTCCAAAAAAAGATCATAATTCCGCTTCATTGGTACGATAAATATAAACAGCCGGCTGGCAAGGCTTGCATTATTCCCCGCTTAAGCGCGCCTTAAATCAGCCTGGTTGTCTCCGTAACTCTCGGAAACGCGGCCGAGCCGTCACCTTCGTCTCGAAGATCGTCGCCGAGAGATCAGCGGCCATGAATCTCTTCGACGAATCGAGGACGTCGAGCGGAGCCTGCGTACGCGTCGCACGCGGAAAAAATAGCGAGCTGAATACTTGCCAAAAGTACAACGCACCAGCGATGCACCCACGGCGATAGGAATGTAATCCTCGTTCACAGTGCGCGCGTCTCGACGCTTGGGGGTCTTGTTGTAAATCAATCTCTGGACTTCTAAATGCAGCAATCGAAACGAGTTTAGAAGCGAAGAGCTTTGGAGAAAACGGAATCGAGGCTTGTAGAAAAGCGAACATTCGGAGCAGATCGGTCATTCGTTGAGAGGGGGTGATCAACCCTTTCGATACGTAAGACGAGATTTCTCGCTACCAAAATGGCGCTTTTGTGATGCTATGGAGAATTATTGATTCGAGCAGTTGAACGTTGATGGAGAGGTAATCGAAAATAATAAATGAGAAATGCATTTTTGTACATTAGTTTTCTTTGTTTCTGTTTTGTGTGGAACGTGAAACTGAAGGACAGACATTGAAGGATGTATAACAGAAATAGTGACGCGAGATGTCTCGTCCATAGAATCCTACATTTTGGTAGCGAGATATAACGTTTGGTGTATCGAAACGGTGAATTGGTCGCATAATCCGACATCGACGAAGGAGCCGAACAAGTAGCGAAAAACCTCGCTGACTAGGCTGCTATTCTGAGCCTCGCTGAGACCGTTTCACCGCTTTTTACCCCTGGTTTCCGTCTCCCGATTCGTTTCTCCTCGCGGAAAGACGGATCGGTCCTCTAAATAAAATGACTCGGTTATTCATCGGCGCATTTGTACGCGTCAAGGTCGGCCTCGCTTTTCTTTCCAAGCTTCTTTGTGCTCGCGGGGTTAATTGGCCCGAGTTATTCGGACGGTAGAGAGCCCACAGTCAGCGCTGTCGCTCATTTCAAAGGAGAAAGTCAGGTGTACCAACGGGAAAGCTGCGAAACACACCTTTCTACAAAATCCTTGAAAAATGTCATGAAAATCCTGAACCACCGATACCAATTGGGACCAAGATCATGATCGAGATCAACCTAAGCCAGTCATGTCTCGAAGGTTCCCTTGGGGTTTCTGTATTTAAAAGGATCTTATTTTGTTTCAAACACATGCCAATATGAAATGTACAACACGTACATATAATAGAATGTCCAAAATGCACAGATACTTTCGCATCCACCTAAAGGTAAAGAAAATCGTGCTCCAATTTTGTCCGGCACCGTATACAAACATCATAACAGCGCGAGATGAGGCGAGCACATGTTGCGTCGAATTAGCAGAAGTGTAACGTGGGTTTCGCGTGGTTTCATACTTCGATCAGCCAATTGGGGCCATCCCCGACACCGCGGAGCCGTCAGAAGCACGGAACTCTCGAGATATTTGCAATGCTTGCGTCGCGTTCCGGGCAGCCGTTCCGATCGACCACCTGTCCACAGGAAATGCGGCGTTAACGGAGCCATAATTGCCCGGGAGGACCGCGGTCACCAAACAAACGTATATACCTAATTGACTCGGAAATAAACCGAGTAGGATGGAGGTGCCACGCGGCTCTGTTCGCGGTATATTCTCGCATACCGAAGATTTTGACTTATGCCAAAACGAACTGTCTTTGTGTCGGAGACACCGGCCTCGTTTAACGCGTCCCTCCTGCTGCCAACTCGCGGCACTAACCCGGCTTATTTCCATGGCATGCCATCGTCTTAATATAGACTTGCGAATGCTATCAGATTCGGTACGAGACGTCCACCGCTCTTTCCTTCTTCGCATTCGGTGGAACGGGACGAGGCGACGCGAAGGGACCAGAGGGCTGTACAGAAAATCGATTCGGGGGGTGAATTTTTTAGAATTTGGGATGACGAGGCTTCTCACGGAGAAAGTGACAGCAAGATACGCAGTGGAACCTGAATGACTGCTAGCTACGCTTGCTTGTTGACCATGGACCATCCCCTTTAACACGTTGACAATTGGAACGTATGTAGTGTAATGGACACCGAGACTCTGACTATTTACTTTTATAACGTTGTCAAAGTTCACGTATCCTATCCTATCTACATTTACTTTCTTCGTCATCTTGCCTTCAAAATTACGTTCTTTAGTTCCATACTAAAAAGCGTCGACACAGTAAATTATAAGTAAATATTTATTGTTTAGCTCCAATTAGAGCCAAAGTGACTGCCAGTCTCTGGTTGACGCCGAAAACGACTGGACGATTAGCAGCAGTCCACGCATCCCCATTAAACCCTAATATTCCGATTGCAAGTTCTCCTCTTTCAAACGACTCGCTAATTTATACGCCCCCGAAGTTTCCCCGAAAGGCTGGAAAAAGTTCGGTAGCATCTCCGCCCGCGTCGCTTGTCCCCCTGCTAATGAAGCTCGTTCGAAACGCGACAGACGTAAGACAGGAGGAAGGAATCCACGACAATTTCGACGCGGCCTGAAGCTTCAAAATGACGGATCGTCCCGCGGGTAGCGTGTGAGTTCCCCGGACACACCCACCTCGTCTTCCTTCGCCGGTAAAGTAGTGTCGCACGCGAATACACACTAAATATACGTCCTGTAAATATAGACGATGTATTTACAACGGAAACACGGGACGCCCTGCGCCGATATTACGCGCACGACCTGGAAAAATCCACCCTCGCGGCCGTCGGGCCTCCAGCTTTTCCGTTTCCTCCCTCAACGCTGACAAATCGCTATTTGCGCTTTGAAGACGCTCGGAGATATCTTTGGCGAGCGTAGGGGAGCAATTGTTAACCCTTTGACCGCGGAGGGCGTGTATATTCGTCCAGAGGAAGCCAACATGTATCCAGTGACGAAACAAAGTTAGGAGCCCTGTGTAAAGTAGAAGAAATATTTAAAAAGTACTATTAGGATTTTTTTTTTTAATTTTTTCCACACCAATTTTACTCCAAGTCAACACT
>NW_026534404.1:0-1065 GCF_026225885.1 Hylaeus anthracinus
AAATTAAGTAAGCTTTACGCCGCTGGCATTTTGAAATTGAATTTAGGTAAGCAATACGCCGCTGGCACATTAATATAGAATTTGGGAAAGCAATACGGCGTTGGAACTTTGAAGTAGAATTTAGGAAACCAATACCCCGTTGGCACTTTAAAATGTAATTTAGGAAAGCAATACGCCGTTGGCACATTGATATAGAATTTGGGAAAGCAATACGACGTTGGAACTTTGAAATAGAATTTATGAAAGCAATTCGCCGTTAGCACTTTGAAACAAATTTTAAGTAAGCATTACGCAGCTGGCACATTGAAATAAAATTTAGGAAAGCAATACGTCGCTGGCACTTTAAAATAGATATATGGATGCAATACGCCGTTGGCACTTTGAAATAGAATTCAGGAAAGCAATACGCCGCTGGCACTTTGAAATAAAATTAAGTAAAACACTACGCCGCTGGCGCATTGAAATAGAATTTAGGTAAGCAATACGACGCTGGCACATTGAATTAGAATTTGGAAAAGCAATACGGCGTTGGAACTTTGAAATAGAATTTAAGTAAGCATTACGCAGCTGGCACATTGAAATAAAATTTAGGAAAGCAATACGTCGCTGGCACTTTAAAATAGAACTTAGAAAAGCAATACGCCGTTGGCACTTTGAATTAGAATTTAGGAAATCAATTCGCCGATGGCACTTTGATTTAAAATTTAGGAGAACAATACGTCGCTGGCAAATTGAAAGAGAATTTAGAAAAGCATTACGCCGTTGGCACTTTGAAATAGAATTCAGGAAAACAATACGCCGCTGGCACTTTGAAGCAGAAGTTAGGAAAGCAATACGCCGTTGGTACTTTGAAATAGAATTTAGGAAAGCAATACGCCGTTGGCACTTTGAAATAGAATTTAGGAAAGCAATACGCCGTTGGCACTTTGAAATAAATTTCAGAACTACAATACGGCGCTGGCATTTTAAAATACAATTAAGTAAAGCACTACGCCGCTGGCACATTAAAATCGAATTGAGGAAAGCATTACGCCGTTAGCACTTTGAAATAGAATTCAGGAAAAC
>NW_026534405.1:0-1951 GCF_026225885.1 Hylaeus anthracinus
TCTCCTCGAGGGGCCAGGAAAAGAGCAAAAGGACAGAAAAAAAAAAAACGCAGGATGGAAGACAGAACGTGCATACAATGGTGCAGGGACGATCGTCCAGCCAAGGATGCGTTTTATAGGTCCGATGCCTTTTATAGTCCACGGGCCCGCTGGCGGCTCTAAAGAGACTGCTACGATGAGGAATCCCGTGCAATTAAACGCTTATTGCTTACATATCTCCGAATCGATCCACCACTAAACCGAGTATTGGCGCTGGCTGTAAAAGCTCCTAGATAACCGACGGCGCTGACCACCGACCGCGTTCTGATCCTTCGATTTCGTGGCTTCTAGCGCCAGCTACGAGGCATTCGCGAGCAGAATTCCTCGAGGATGCGAAATCGTGGCATTAGGAAGTCGAGCAGATGAGAATAACGAAGAGAGATCCCAATGAAAATGCTTGAAATCATCGCTGTGTTCCTTGTACGTGGGCCCAAGATATTGTAATGATTTCAAGTATGAGGAGGTGTGTGTATTAAAAAATAAACGATTCTAATATAGTACATACGATTATAGTATAAGTATAGCAATCGTTAGGATTAAATTAATGTACGTATGATTAAATTAATCGTTGGTTCGATGAAACTCGAACACGGTTCGAGTCCCTTGCTATTTGGCGAAAGGGTGCAGGGAACGAGAGCGGCCAAAAAGGACTGTAAATATTTTCCTGGCGGGCTATCCCCCGACGAAGTGGTTGATTTTATGATTTTATGGGTTCAATTTTATGAAGCTGTCGATTAGATTCGCGGTGCCGCTTTTTATGCTCGTTTCACTTTTTACGCGCCCAAGGGGCGAGAGGAATGTATACGGTTATACCTGTTGGTGATTTTAGGAGACGCAGGAGTCGTTTGGCATTTCGCACGACTGACTTTTTAGCCAAAGTATCCACGAAAACATCCACACTGTTGCATCTGCCTCGATTAGCCCGGAATCGAGCAGTGGAATGAAAGAGAATCGAAAGCATACGAGCAACAATTTTAAGACAAAAGAGGTCTTTTATTCCCGATGACGTCAACGCCTCGCGTATGGGAGCACCAAACCTAAACGATTCCCTGATAAAGCAGTCCTGAAGATATAAGGCAGAACAGAGTCCAACCGGTTTTTTCGCATTTTTGGACTCGAGAAACTTGAGGACATTCTTTCGAGAACTCTTGTTCTTATAGAAACGCAGCTAGAAATGGAGGAACGTCGCAGTTTCGCTGCCAATTCTTCACCTTGGTGTCGATGGATATCGAGCCAAGTAAAATTAATGGCGATTCGTGCGTTGTCCGAATCCACGAGTCATCTTGTCCAACGAAACTGGTCACGGCGGTCTACCCTCCCCCCTTGAACCCCGTTTTAGCCACGACTCGACAGCTTCACTCGGCGCGGTGCTCATTGCTCCATTACTAATTTCCGCCCTCGGCCATGCACACTGCTGTACACGCTCCATCGTGGTTCACGCGCGCACACACGCGCGCCGCAGATAATGCGTCCACCTACAAACCAATCTATTAGGCGCCATCTCTTTGACTGCTCACTTACATCGGGCTGCCTCCCGCGTGCCCCCTTCGTCTGTGAGACCCTAAGCGGTCACCGGAAGCGCTCCGATGCTGGACACCTACACGCTCCCGCATATATCTAAACCATATCGGGCGGGGAACGAGCGTTTTGTCGAAATCTTCCACGTTTGGAACCGAAAACATCCTCGAAACAGGTGAACGTGGAATTTCTGACAACGGAAATTAAAATTTCTTTGGGGATCGCAGGTGTTCAAGAGGTGAGTAAGTCTAGAAGCAGAATTCTAGTAGTCTAGAACTTCTGGACTCTAGGACTCTAGAACTTTGAGACTCTAGAACTCTGGGACTCTGGGACTCTGGGACTCTGGAACTCTAGGACTCTAGGATTTTAGAACTCTAGGACTCTAGAACTCTGG
>NW_026534406.1:0-1950 GCF_026225885.1 Hylaeus anthracinus
TCTCCTCGAGGGGCCAGGAAAAGAGCAAAAGGACAGAAAAAAAAAAACGCAGGATGGAAGACAGAACGTGCATACAATGGTGCAGGGACGATCGTCCAGCCAAGGATGCGTTTTATAGGTCCGATGCCTTTTATAGTCCACGGGCCCGCTGGCGGCTCTAAAGAGACTGCTACGATGAGGAATCCCGTGCAATTAAACGCTTATTGCTTACATATCTCCGAATCGATCCACCACTAAACCGAGTATTGGCGCTGGCTGTAAAAGCTCCTAGATAACCGACGGCGCTGACCACCGACCGCGTTCTGATCCTTCGATTTCGTGGCTTCTAGCGCCAGCTACGAGGCATTCGCGAGCAGAATTCCTCGAGGATGCGAAATCGTGGCATTAGGAAGTCGAGCAGATGAGAATAACGAAGAGAGATCCCAATGAAAATGCTTGAAATCATCGCTGTGTTCCTTGTACGTGGGCCCAAGATATTGTAATGATTTCAAGTATGAGGAGGTGTGTGTATTAAAAAATAAACGATTCTAATATAGTACATACGATTATAGTATAAGTATAGCAATCGTTAGGATTAAATTAATGTACGTATGATTAAATTAATCGTTGGTTCGATGAAACTCGAACACGGTTCGAGTCCCTTGCTATTTGGCGAAAGGGTGCAGGGAACGAGAGCGGCCAAAAAGGACTGTAAATATTTTCCTGGCGGGCTATCCCCCGACGAAGTGGTTGATTTTATGATTTTATGGGTTCAATTTTATGAAGCTGTCGATTAGATTCGCGGTGCCGCTTTTTATGCTCGTTTCACTTTTTACGCGCCCAAGGGGCGAGAGGAATGTATACGGTTATACCTGTTGGTGATTTTAGGAGACGCAGGAGTCGTTTGGCATTTCGCACGACTGACTTTTTAGCCAAAGTATCCACGAAAACATCCACACTGTTGCATCTGCCTCGATTAGCCCGGAATCGAGCAGTGGAATGAAAGAGAATCGAAAGCATACGAGCAACAATTTTAAGACAAAAGAGGTCTTTTATTCCCGATGACGTCAACGCCTCGCGTATGGGAGCACCAAACCTAAACGATTCCCTGATAAAGCAGTCCTGAAGATATAAGGCAGAACAGAGTCCAACCGGTTTTTTCGCATTTTTGGACTCGAGAAACTTGAGGACATTCTTTCGAGAACTCTTGTTCTTATAGAAACGCAGCTAGAAATGGAGGAACGTCGCAGTTTCGCTGCCAATTCTTCACCTTGGTGTCGATGGATATCGAGCCAAGTAAAATTAATGGCGATTCGTGCGTTGTCCGAATCCACGAGTCATCTTGTCCAACGAAACTGGTCACGGCGGTCTACCCTCCCCCCTTGAACCCCGTTTTAGCCACGACTCGACAGCTTCACTCGGCGCGGTGCTCATTGCTCCATTACTAATTTCCGCCCTCGGCCATGCACACTGCTGTACACGCTCCATCGTGGTTCACGCGCGCACACACGCGCGCCGCAGATAATGCGTCCACCTACAAACCAATCTATTAGGCGCCATCTCTTTGACTGCTCACTTACATCGGGCTGCCTCCCGCGTGCCCCCTTCGTCTGTGAGACCCTAAGCGGTCACCGGAAGCGCTCCGATGCTGGACACCTACACGCTCCCGCATATATCTAAACCATATCGGGCGGGGAACGAGCGTTTTGTCGAAATCTTCCACGTTTGGAACCGAAAACATCCTCGAAACAGGTGAACGTGGAATTTCTGACAACGGAAATTAAAATTTCTTTGGGGATCGCAGGTGTTCAAGAGGTGAGTAAGTCTAGAAGCAGAATTCTAGTAGTCTAGAACTTCTGGACTCTAGGACTCTAGAACTTTGAGACTCTAGAACTCTGGGACTCTGGGACTCTGGGACTCTGGAACTCTAGGACTCTAGGATTTTAGAACTCTAGGACTCTAGAACTCTGG
>NW_026534407.1:0-5131 GCF_026225885.1 Hylaeus anthracinus
CCTTGCAGTTTATTGGAAAGGACCTTCATGTACTGGCTGCTCATTTCAATTTCACTTCTTTTTCTACTTTCTTGAATTTTTTTAGGAGGATCTTCTATTTTTCTATGATTACTCTTTAAGTCCTCCACTTTTTCATGTACTTGGCGTAATTTTTTTACTTCTTTTAAGTTTTTTATGGGGTTCTTATGTCCGTGATGTAAAGTGAAGAAGCTAAATAGCGAATTTGCTACAAACTGACATTTGCCAAGATGTCCGCGGCCTGGAAATCAAATATTTAGCGTAGCCAGGTAGTTTTTCTTTTATTGGTCTTGTTTTTGCCAGAACTGTTACATTTTTCTCATTGGATATTTCTAAAAAATTAATGGAATTTTATTGAAATTTATTTTCTATTTAAACGGAGAAAAATCATTACATTCGATCTAAAAGAAAGTTTGTATGGCATTACAGATACATATACGAGGCGTTCTACGTTGGTATTGGCAGATTGTGGCCTTATCAATATTAGTCTACAAATCAAAAGACTTGTATTATTCGAGACTTGTGACTCTTAGACAGAGATGGGCAAAACTCTAGGCTTCGAATAAATCTGAAGTTTGCCGATGTGTTTGTCTCGTTTCTTCCTCTGGGAAATGTTCGAAAGAGGAAAAGAGGCAAACATATCGGCAGACTTCAGATTTATTCGAATCCTAGGGTTTTGCCCATCACTGCTCTTAGATTCATTGGTATATTTTGTGCTGTTATAGTGGCACCACTTACCGTTTCAACGCGCCCATAGTCTTCATGAACGCGCCAAATTATACTTCTCTCTTGGATCAAGCTCATTGGTGTACCCTACCATGTTCTAAACCAGGAATGTATCGCAGATTCGACGCATAGTGTGTCGATAAATTTATTTCGAATATATTCGCATTTTCATTTCTTTATTTAATATCTTTATATATTTTCTCGTTTTGACAATTTCATTGCAGAACTGTAATTATTATATACAAATAGTAACTTCTATTACGTTTAGAATTACTCGTATCACAATGCTTCACTATGCGGTCCTGTTGCAAGTCACGTGATATCTTGTACAGAGGTTTATCCTCACTAGACAAAGCATAGAAACATACGAACATATTGAATAAAATGAAATTGCGTTAGTGAGCAAATGACACGAATAGTATCAATACTGAACGCTTCACTTATGATCTGATATATCCAAATATTATTTGTTTTATATATAAGAACATATGAAAGTTACTGTTATAATAAATCTTATTCTGTTTTGTAATATTTCTATAAATCAACAGATTTTAAATTTCTTTTACGTATATGAAAACGATACATGTACATTTAAAACTAACAATACAGTTAGATGTATTATACACATTGTAGATAATTACCTTTTATAAATAAATTCTTAGTATGGCAAAAGGGTATTTGAATAGAACATTTCACATGATTCATAAAGGAGCTCAAAAGGTGATTTAAGCAAATAATATTTCCAATCAAATTTTGTGTTACTTATTTTTCACCCCTAATCGCGTCGTCCCTGTTTCTCAAAGCAACCAATGAAAGTCACGAAAGAAGGGTTGCGTCGAGACACATGCGCAACTAATCACGATTCACCCTGGACTTGAGACACGGTCAAAACACGTATCGGCTTCCTCGTTGCGTTATTACTTTCTTTCGCCGCTTCTCGAAATCTTACATTTCTCTACGTGAAAAGTGTCGATGAACATTTTCCCCCGTGCCAATAGTTCCGTCATTTGTCCTATCCATTCGCATCGATAGTTTTTTCCAGTTGCGATTGAATTTTGTGTGTCATTACGTGCAATTTTTTACCAATTAGTTGTGAGTTATTGTTTCCCGCGCGTACCATGCAGTGCGTCACTGTTTTTTAGCATTCGCTCCAGACTGGCTGGTCGACTTTCGGTGAGTAACAGGGCTGTATATTTTATTCACGATTCGCCAGCGAATGGAAACACTGGACGAAGATTTAATCGCGTGCGTAGAAACACAAGGAAGGGGTTTTAACGCACCACGCGCGTGCGAAAGAGGCTTGCTCGCGAGATCAATAGCAGCCATTGCGGTTATGGTAACACGATCAGCTGATCGGCCGATGCTTATTTTGTTTACAAGTACGGCACTATGGTTATCTACCGCGAAATCTATTGTGCCTTCCGAATGTGACCAATCGAACTTTATTTCGTTGTGTGTGGAGAAAGTTTCGTTATTTATATACAGTAATTCTTTCCATGTAATGAAAGAAATTTTTCATATTTTATAGAAAGTGTAAAATATGTTATGTAACGGTATTCAAAGAATAATTTCTAATAATAGGATGACTGCAGGTTATGAAATGTTTTGGAGTATTTTAGTCCGAATAAATGTTATTGCAGCAGCTCCATTTGTAGGGATACAGAGAATCATTGTTTCATTAAATTACCACACAACACCGTACAATTCGAGCAGTTAGCGTGGTTTCAGCGCTCGAAATAAATAGTCATGTTACTGTGGCACTTACTTCATGACATTTAGCGGCTCCTTGTTAAGTTTAGACGCGTTATATTTGCCTCGCTAGTTCAGGATGATTGCAGGATCAAGTTATCGATAAAAATTTCATTAATCATTGGTGTACGTATACTTTTTGCATATAATTTAAATACATGTACATACTTAATGTGAAATTACATACTCGGTATAAAATTCTTTGATTAAATCAAATTCATATCATGCCAAATGTATTATCCATTTATAGGATATTTCTACAAAGGACGGTGTTGATTTAATTTTTTTGAATATTTAATAATTTCAATATATAAAAATAATGTTGTATCAAATATTTTATTATTTTACTAGAATGTAGTAATTAACATTAGCTTAATTTTTAATGCATCTGTCTTTCTGAAAGATCGCAATAAAATATTAAATGTGCATGAAATGTAATTTTACTTACGATTAGGCAAACTTTGCTACAACGTTTCATATTAAAAATGTATTATCGTACTCATTGCCGTATTACGGTATTACACATGCTACAATATTATACATTATCTTGATATTAATATTATTTCGATAATATATCGAAAAATTTTAAGTTTCAGTATGATTACGATTTGCCTAAAGATTAGAAAGTATTGATGAGATACTAATTTTGATAATGAGTATAATGTACATTTCAAGTCCACGATACATGCAATTTTCGTTATACATACACTGTAGCCCATTTGAACTAGAACATCTAAATAACTCTTTACTTTTGAAGGTACTAGGAAATGTTATAAATATTATTTTTAATTATTTTAAGGGGCAAATGCTAATTTTCTTTATAATGTAGTAATATAATATTCATTTTTATTTAATTTTATAATTTTGAATACATCAAGATTTTAATTACGAAATAAACATCAGTTAAAATACGTGTACAATTAGATAGTACATTGTCAATTAAACATATTTGCAACCTGTGTTAAATTTATCTTCCTAAATAATCGCTTCATATAAATAGTTGTATAGGAGTACTATTCCGTTCATAGTTGAGTTTCTAATAGTCAACATACTATTTTGAAATTTCGATGAATACTTAAAATTTTTGTTCGTGCTTGCAAACATCTATAACTAGTATTGCATTCGTGTTTCTTATCTGGTACCTAATTACGATGGGAATGCAAGTATTAATTAATGCACTCCTGTGAATAAAGAAAGACGTGATTTAGTCTTGTTCATTTTCTTTTCAATAGGACAAATTAATCACGTATATTTTCATATCACTATAAGTACATGTTGCAATTAGTTAATTTAAATTACTTCAAAAAGAAAGATTAATCTTATCTCGTGTATCACATATATTTTTTGTATAAACTGTGTTATATTTTATTTTATTTAAACAGTTTCGACATTAAAATAATTGTCCATATATTTGCAATATTTATTTCTCCATTTGAAGGTTTATTAATTCAAGTATTGTAACATAGAAAGCAAAGTGAACATTTAACAATTCTACACATTTTAGTTTCTTTTGAAAGGAACAGATAACGATCAGCTCTTCAACATCAAGTATTTGTATAATTATCATTGCGATTCTATTAATGCAATCATCGACATAATTACAGACTCCTGCGAGAGAAGCGGGTTTCTGATCTTTATTTCTTTCCTTCTAGAAATAAATACATGTAAATGTCTACTTTACAGATTATAAACACCAGATGAACGCTCCTCGTTATTCATTTGTGGCAAATTCGTAGTTATGTAAGTGGAGTTCCAGCTTCTTTCATCTAAAAGACTTTAAAGTAATGCTGTAAGCTATTTCACGGAAATATTAAAGATGCAGATATGCATTCGAAAAGTCGTTACAAAATATATTATCGAAACAGCAACGTAGCAATTCAGAATTTTTATTTTACTCTTTATATGAATATCGATAGCTGAATAATTTGTAAAATGTAGGTTTTGTTTAAATACTGGCGTTTATATGGTTTGCACGATTTAATTATTGCCTAATTCGCGACGATTAATTGAATATGAATCATTTATCAAGCAAAATTAAAATTTGGATTTTGGCAAGTATTTTCAAACGTATGCTATATGTATAATATGTATATATACACAACGTGAGAAGTAAAACGTTTTATTTTAAACATTTTCATTGTAAACTAAGATCGACAGTTAATCAGTTATTTAATTTACACTTTACATATTTTTTTGTACTGCTTAGAATTTGCAATACATGATGTATCTGTTATAATAATTGACTTCATCTAAAGTAAATTGTAACCTAAAAAAATTCAAGAAAGTAGAAAAAGAAGTGAAATCAAAATGAGTTGTCAGTACATGAAAATGCTTTCCCGCAAACTGCAATGGCGACACTGTGTAACACAATGTAAAATTCGGTAATTTCCAACTATGCGCAATTAAAATGTTGTGTTCAACAACGCGGACGTTCAAACCCTAATGACTTGACCATCAAAACTTTGACCTTGCCAGGCCACGCCAAGCATTTGACTTCCAGACCACGGACATCTAGGCAAATGTCTAAACAGTCTCAGTTTGTGGTTGATACACTATTTAGCTTCTTCATTTCACCGCCAAAAGTGCAGAGCAGTCAGTTTACATGAGTTGTCATTAGGGTCTGAACGTCTGCACTGTT
>NW_026534408.1:0-29626 GCF_026225885.1 Hylaeus anthracinus
CTCTCTCTCTCTCTCTCTCTCTCTCTCTCTCTCTCTCTCTCTCTCTCTCGAGCCGTAATTCAAAAGTTGATTCGAGTAGCGCCAATTTATTGCCGCTGGGCGAGACTTTTCCCCTCGGGGAATTCCTCCCGCGAACGACGAAACTCGAACAGATAAGGTCGCTGGGAAATTGCATTAAACATCATAGGCACGTGCCCCCCTCCCACGCTTTCCAGACGAAGGAACGAGTTTCGTCGACGATACGAGAGCCGATAGTCGAGACGCTGAAAGGAAACGCTGCTTTCTTTTTTTCTTCTTCTTCTTCTTTTTTTTTTCTATACTTCTTTCGAACCTTCCTCGAACGGGTCTTAATCAGATCAGGGGTTACCGACAACCGGAGGGGGTCGTCGAATTTAATTAACTGGCAAAGAATCGAATTGCAGTTAGGAATGACGCTGGCCACGGACAAGTACTTGGCAATTTGTCGGTGGATCAGTGCTGGTGAGGCAGAGTTTGACCTGGGGAGGTTCACGACCCGTGTTTTCCAGGAAAGAACGTAGTACTAGGTCCACGTTGATCAACTTGATTCATAAAAGTTCCTCTCCAGACTAAACCACCCCATCCACCGACGCACGTGGCCCGACTACGCGTGTATTTACATAGATCTGGACTCTAATTTCAAATCGAGCACCTGTCGATGTCGCGCCAACAGAGATTCCGCCCCGTGTAAGCCAGACAGAAGCCTGTGGGTCGTTCAACTGATAAAAAAGAACGCGCTGAAAAAAAAAAAAAGAGGGGGGAACACCGACACACACGTGTGCAGACGTGAAAAAATCGAAGGGGAATTCAATCGATATCGGATTACAGATTGAGCTCGACAGGGCCGAAAGTTTCGGGGCGTGTGGTGGCGGCAATCCTTTCCCGTTCCTCCAATCCGCTTAACTTCGCAGATTCAACTGCGAAACTTATCGGACCGTTCGAGCAACGGCTGATACCGAATCGGCCCATATATCTGCGGTATCGATAATGTATTCCGGCTTGATTCGACCAGCGAATTAATTTTTTTTGTTTCCTCTCCTGGAAAAACGAGCGACGAACGATGCTCGACGAATGGATGGGATGGAATAGTTCAATTCCACGATAAGTTTCCCCGTGAGGATCTCTGTTTACAGCGGCGCCTCGATTAATGCACGAGATGGCGATCGAAAAAGTGCGGTCAACGAGTTTCTTGAAATTACCATGGGAAACGATTCGATGGGTGTATCTTTGCGCGTAAGGTCGCCCGAATCGGTTGGTCGTAAATCAGGATTCCTCCCGGCATCCAGTTGCTAATTATCCGACTTGGAAAAATAACGCGCAAGAAAAAAAAAAAAAGAACAAAAACAAGAAGAGCCTGTACGAAATTAATTAAGACTCGTTCGTTAAAGCAATGCATAATTCCCCGGTGCTGTTGCAAACGAGGTTCGCCTTGAGGTTGCGCAACGTGCTGGGCTTATTTATTCGGGGTGCGTTTATTATGCAATTGGGGTAACGCTTTTAAATAATAGCGGTTACCTTTTAGAAAGCGTCGAGCGCGCCGTGTATTTATGCAATGCAATTTCGAGAATGTCACCCATTCCTGAACGCTTACGCTTTACGTTTACGTTTTTACGAGCGCGACGATACCTTTGAATCTGTCGCGGGAGATCGTCTGGCTTTGAGTGAAATCTCAAGCGGTTGTCGTGCATAACTTTCGACGTTAAATGAAATAATTTCTATGTATCACGGTGGTGACAATTTAATTCGATGAACTGCTCGTGTCTGCGATCAGGCCAAGAAGTTGGGAAGCACTGTTTTCCGTGGAACATGTATCGTACAGGAACTGATTGTTCCGCAGCACTGACCCACATAAACGACGGAATCGCGTATCTCTTCCTTTGACAACGTTACAAAAGATTCAAGTAGTTTCGTCTGGATAGCATCGAGTAATCGACACCGAAAGATCTAGAACCTGCGCGTCTCTATCGTGCAGGGTGGAGTACGTACAAACAGACCACCTGAACAGCTCATTTACTCTTTCCGATAGATACTGGCGCGCCCTGTTTATCGAAGATAGTACAACTACGAATTCACGAGAACGTTCAAGTCGTCGTAATTCGTGAAGCTTTATAAGGTTTTCAACGCTTTGATGATACGAAAAGTGTAAGCTATCTAATTTGCTAGAATATTTGCGACAATTATTTTTAAACGATGTCTCTCTCATACATAAAGTACTCTTATTCCAAGTTTACGCAAAAATAAGGATCCCATCGATCCGAATTCAGGTCTGTTGGAAAATGCTCGGGTCCATTAGCCGTGAAACGTATCGTGGAAGGTTCCGAAACGTACGTGTTGCGACGACCCGATAGGAATGTAATTCTTTCCATCCAAACGGAAGCTACGTACACCGGAAATATACAGTGGAAGGGGACCTGTGTTGCGCGCGTGTACGTGCCGTTCGCGAACCGGAAATACGAAACCGGGACGAGAAAACGTATCGCGTAGCCAGAGGAAGAACGATGCCCTTTTCTCTCGCGAGTGTCACCTGTCTTTCGCGCGAGCATGTAACAGATTTTTCGAGGATCCTTTTCCCATCACAGAAACGAACACGAGCAACGTCGAAAAGCTTCCTCGGAGCTCTGGCTAAAGGAACAGCGAAAGTCAATACTAACTGCTCCGTCTTCCTAGCCGAACGGACGCGTCTCGGTTTTTAGCGAAATTTCGTCGCGTGGTAAACTCGACTTTTTACGTGACAGCGAAATTGAAACGGTCTTTAAATATCGCCAAAAATATTCTCGCTCTCCTTCGAAATTTTCTGCCTCTAACCCAGAATTATTCGAACCGCCCTCCTCTTTCGATTCGCCAAATGTTATCAATTTCATATCTTCGGAACTACTCGTGCGCATAAACGTGACCGTACCCGCGTTCGTGTATCGACTTTCGATTCCCCGTTTAATCGCGGAATCAAAAATTCCCCGGTGTGGTAACCGGCGACGATTTAATTTAATTTAATAACGTTTTAACGAATTTCTATGCAGTACTTTTTCCCGGGAAACCCGTTTTCGTTTCGCCGTTCGATTCTATCCGCGCAAATACAATTTTTTCACGTCGCTTGTATCGCGGCAACGTCAAAAATTGCGCTCTTTCGCGGAGGTTCGAGCACGGCCAACGACTTTTCCGATACGTTCCGCGGCTAATGGCCCGGACCATTTTTGCTAGAATTTCCTGATCGTCGTTTGCTTGCCGGTAGGCGGTTACCGGCGGCCATTAGTACCCTTGGATCGCTGTTTCCGCTGAAATCCTCGAACCTAAACGCGGAATACCGAGAATTGATATTTTTTTTTTTTTTTTTTTTTTAATAAGTTGAGCGGTCAGATACATTATTTTGGTCGATTTGGGGCGTTGAATTTCATTTGTACCGCGACGCTTTACATTTTTAACTGTTTGTTTAGAAGAGTTTTGGCCAGGCTCGGTAAATTTTGAGCATCCCTTCAGAACCAAGTACGAATTAAATTTTATCTACCTTCTCCTCTATCGTTACTTCCACCCTAAGCAATGTCCCTTTAGACGGTACTCCCCCATAAAACAACAATATTTTCTCCCAGCGGTAAATTACTTCCCCCCCCCCCCCCAACGTATTACTACGTGCTCACTGCAGATAATTGTCCACTTCCAACTCGTGCGACGCGTTAAAAAAATTCACGTAACAGAGACGAGCAGTGGGTATCTATTGAGACACGTATAACCGGCGCCTCCGGGCTGTTTTCATTCGGTGAAATAAAATTTCTTCGAAACAGGCGTACCGAATTTCCTCACCGAATTACGGACCTTTTTAACGAGTCGCGTTAACGTTCCCCGCAAATGTTTCTTTCAAAAGCACGTACGCGCGAGAAACGTTGAATGCGGCGAACGTACCAGGCGACGCTGGTCGCTTTCAAGCATCTTCTGAACACACTTTTCCAAACAACGTTAACGAGGGTCCCCACCCTGCGAACCATTCCAGCGACGCACGTGTCGATACAGCTAAAAATGAACATCCCCCGACGACTATGTCGGGGAGGCCGCGTTATCGACTCCTGGGGGCGAGTATCGACGCCGCGTGGGGTGCATTTGCATCGAAAAGTTGGCTAAAATCACTCGCTTCGATCACATTCAATGGGAGCTCTATTATTTTGCGGGCCAGAAATGCCGCCTGTTATTTCAAACGGGAGCGGTAATTCCTGCCTAACGGACGCGTTACGCACATCGCTCGTAGCTTGTTTTTAAAACGGCTGTTGGTTACTTTTAAATCGGTGTAACGTGTTATTTCGTAGCGTAGCACGGTGAATCCGGTGTAAGATGTCGTTACTTCCACCACTATCTTTGAAACGATAACAAGCTTTAGCTTGTCTAAAGTGGTAATATTCGAAGCAGGAAATTCTCATAATAAGAAAATGAAAAATTCCAAGTAACCAATGAAACTTTGATTTGTCCAGTGGTGAGCGATCTTAACGACAAAATCGCACGGACTCGACGGGCTGCAAAGTTTGTCGTCCAACGATTACAAAAATGAACTCAACTCGGGGCAACGGCAACTCTCTTCGGGTAGACTGTGTTATATCGGGTTCAGGGCGAATATCGACACGTTGGGAACATGGAAAAAGTGTGCCGTTCGCGCGTGTAACACGCGGCCGAATTTATTTACGATCGAACCAGCGGCGTGTCCAGGGGCAAGTTTATTGTCTACAAGGGCCCACGGCCATTAATTGCGGCTTTTAGTTCGATTATTTCCTTGGCTCGCGCGCTGCACGACCGCTACGATAGAAAGAAACTCGATAAACGACCTGTTAATTTGTTGTAACTTACCCGCGCCGATCCGAGTGTGTGTACGCAGGTAACGTCGACTCGGGGGTACCGAATGCCACTGAAAAACCGGTTCTGGGCGTGCGACTTAGGACGCACGGCGTCGTTGAATTTATGTATGCCCCGTTGTCGACAAGCTGCTACAAAGGTGACTCGCATTAATTGCATTAATCTTTCCGCGAACGATTGCTCGACACGGGACTGCGACTCGTGGAGAAGACCCTGACCCCCGGATCGGGATGAAACTCTTAGCCAGGTTCTAGCTCGGAATGTCGGGGTTCCGATGCGTGGAGTTCGGAACGTTTCGAATTTTGAAATGTGGGATTTACAACGCTCGGAGTTCTAGAAATGTAGGATTCCGAAATCTGGATGTCACGACGCTTAGAATTCTGAATCTGAGAATCGCAACGCTTAGAATTCTAGCAACTTGAAATGGGATAAAAATAAAAAAGTCCGAGAACGTGTTCGACCGTGTTAAGAACCAGCGACCCGAGCTAACGAGGAACCTCTTAACGGGAAGCAAATTATCGCCACGTGTGATTGAATTCTCCCGTTCTCTCTCTCTCTCCGCCAACAACGAGCTCTCCGAATAAAGAGCCACACGATCAAGAATTCGCGCGAAACCGCTGCTCGTATCTTGAGCGGCGATCCGACCAGCGCACGGTTACGACTATGAATCTCCGCGGTGATCGCAAGAAAGGCTCTCCGCTTCCTGGTTTGCTTCCTGACGGTGCTGGAGACTAATTAAGAAAATCGTTTCCCCCGCCGCGAAACGTCTGTTCGCTGTCCTGGCTGAATAAAGCCGGAGTTTGCGGAATTCGATCGGGAATCGACGATAACGCGAGCCACAATCGCGCACGCGAGTATTCGAGATGACTGGGAGCGGAAACGCTGTAGGATCGAAGCGTTCGATCGATGGTGTTATTGATCTATGCTTGGGAGTGGTGCGACATTTCTAGAAATTTCCATTTTATTCGAGTGTTCTTTCAATTTCCCTATTAATTTCCATACCCTTTCACTTTCAGTTTCCATTTCGTTGTTCGTCCCGCCATCTTTAAGAGAATATAGCCATCGGTCGATTTACCTTTTTTCCCTTTTTCCCAGCAATCGTACGTCGATAATTTCCCGTCTGCGTCTAAATCCGCGAGTTCGACTGGTTTTTCGTCTACCGCGTGGAACATATTGCGGCAACTGTATCGATAACGCTAATTTATTATCGATTCTCCGTCCGCCTCGTTCACCGACACGTGGGCAGGCGCGAGTCGATAGAAACGCTTACCTGAACAAAATCTGTGCGCGCAGGTGTCACTTTCACGCCTTCTTTGGCGAGTGGTGCATCCACCGGTGCATGTGCACGCTTACACAGGCTGATTTTAAAAACCAACGAAAGCTTTTCGATGTCTATTACTAACTTTTAATCGAACAAAATTTTGCGTAAAAAACCATTACTCATGGATGATGAAATCGTCTGCAGTATCGAAAATCATCTCTTTTGCACTCCCAATTCTTTTCACCGCTCCCCCGGTACCGAGTTCAATTTTCACGAGCCTAATTAGCGGGGTATCAAGGTCAGGTTGTTCGAGTAATCGGGACCACTGGAAACAAAGATTCCCATCGCGAATGGGATCAAAGAGCGTAGAGTTGGCGCAAAGGTGGAAGGTCGATTGCAGAGAAAAAAAAATCCATCTCCATTTCGATACGAGACCGGAGAGTCTCAGGCCTGAATTACAACGGGAGGGAAATGATATTTCCCTAAATTGGAAAGCCTCGAAAAGCCTTCCAACTGCGGAAGGGGGTTGGTGGGCAACCAATCTAATGAAAGGATATAAGGTAAGCACCGTGGTTACCTCTATCTCCGAGCATAGGTTGAATGTAACGCAAACGAGGCCAGCAAGCAGGAAGCAGCGAAAGGGTCAAATTGAAATTGTCGGGGGTGTGCGTTCAAAGCCGAACCCGCCGAGATAATTTCCATCGCCTTTTCCTTCCGTAATCAAACCATCCAGCGGCTTCTGTGCAATTACGTTGAAATTGATTTAAAATCGGATGCACGCTGCGTTCAACCGCCCTCTTTCGTTCGCGGCAGGGGGATCGCATTACAATTTCCCTAAAACGTTGCGGAGGGAACACGAGAGTTGCTACATAATTATCCGATCATTTCCTTTCCATTTTCATATCTCTCGAACTCGATGTTCCTAGACTACGTTGGCCCAGAAGGTGACACAAATGACATACGTATGCATAGTTTTAGCTATCCGGAGCAAGGTTTGCGATCTAAGCAACCTCTGCAGCAGAGCTTAATGCTCTTAGGGGACATTGCTCCAGAGCCCGCTATAAATGACTTCCCTGTCTCCCATCTATCCACACGTGACCAAGTCGCTCGATGAAGTTAGAGCCAGGTTGGCAAAAAAAATTCAGGACGCACCGTCTTTGTCCTGTGCGGTGCAAGCACGGTTGTTCGTCAAACCCAGGGAGGAGCGAACCGTCTATAAACTGACGAGCGAACGCGACGCCCACCTTTGTTCGGTTGGCGCGGCCCAGTCGCCCAGCGCACACAGGGAGGAGTAGATCGCGTGTAGACTAGCAAACAAGAGGAGCCGGTTGTATGCCGTCGAAACCTGGACAGGAAGAGGCGGAGGAAGCCTGCGTAATTCTCTTCTGTTGCAATTAGGGAATTAGTCAAGTCATACGGTGGCGGGGCACCGAGTGTACGCTAACGGGTTGCTTGATTATTTGGACAGTGTCGCGGGCACCTGTTGCCAGGACTCGATTTTCGAATTGGATGGAAGAGGATCGCGGAGGATCGGGATCGAGCGATGAGGAGAGATAACGGTCTTTGGATTGGGATCGTGTGTGTTTAAGACGTTCGGGTAGGTGTGACGAGGTGTACGTAAGCTTGACACAAAGTGATTATATTCCAGTTTCATTCATCGTAAACCGACCCTTGAGAACAATCAAACATTGCAATGTTCAAGGTCCTGTATTCTTCAAACTAACTTGAACCAACCAAAACGATAACTTAAACCCTCTTCAACCGTACCTGGACCACGTTATATTTCAATTCGAGCGGAATCGAGCGGCAAAGAGTGATCGATTTGACGTGGAATGGCCCCGAAAGTGAATATACTTGTCACTCGGTCGACTTGTTTTCACGAGCGTCGGGAGTCGATGCCCCCGAGGAAGCTATTATCGATGTCCGCGCGGAGAGGCTACGAGCGTCTAAGGAAAGCGTAGCTAGTCGGCCGCGTCTCAACGTTTCCAGCGACGGCTTCTCGGAAATTACCCCCTAAGCGGAGCTTAGCAATCTTTTCCTAGAGAAAAGAGCCTCCGTTGTCGCGATTCGGTCTAGACGAACTTTCGCAATATCGAGATACACAGGCCTCCCCGCCTCCTTCCCCTCTTGTACATTCAGACAAGATCGTTTCTTTTCCGCCAGAAACGCCGCGCTTTCATCTCCCAAACCGACTCCATCCGTGTGATGAAAAATAAAGGAGGAGCGATTCGTACGTATCAACGCGAAACGAAGTGATCCTGTAAAAGAGAGAAATGCGTTTCGCGGGAGCCACGATGATCTGAAAGTCTCGCGAAAAGAAGCACGCGAAAAACCAGGTCCCGATGAGAAACGTCGACGGTGTTTTCCCAACCGTGAATTAGTGCGACGTTTCTCGACAATTTTTTTTTTTTTTTTGGCCCGATGGCCCGTTTCCACGAGGGAAACTCGATCAAATTTGAAACTTGCCGCGAACGTAGTTCCAGTCGCGTTAATAACGTAGCTGTATCTTTCTTGGATAACTTGAAAAACATTAACGTCAAAGCTACCCTATTCCGGTAGTTTAATTTTAAAAACGAGTCCAACTAGGGTGAAATGTACCCTCTTTGGTGTTAATATCTACAGGAAGACAATTTTACGACGATATCCTATCGATGGCAGAGAAGAGGCTGCTTTTAATCTAAGATTTCATCGCCAGGCCTGTTCAGGCTGGGATATCGATTTAAACGCGACCCGGAGTGACTTCCAGGGGTTCGCGAGTGTGTTTAAAGGCCAACAGGGCGGCAGCCTCAAAGTGTCATAAATAACATTTCCCACATTCTGAACATTCAGCAAGTTACTGCAGGTTTCCTGCTCTAACCTCCAAACTAACTAACTTAATTAGGCTGGCACCGACCAGCCACTTAACTTCATCACGCCGCACTGTTGATCCACACATTTCTGCATATAACTGTAAGGGTTAGTTCTCTCGTTGTTGGTCAGCGCTCGACCCGGACGTACTTTCCGTTTAGTCCGTTTGATCTTGGTCCTCGTTCAGAGGAAACAGGGAGCGAGAATTGTTTGTCAGACGTCCGGTCGACGATTAACTTCGAGTACTCCGTAACCTAATTAAACGAGAATTTTAAATACATGGTCTGTTGCGAACGTAAGTCCGAATCGATCGTTGGTGGCTTGTAAAATGATTTCGACGGAATCGAATCCTGAGTGAATTTCGGATGAATACTCGTGAAATTGCGGAATCTCGATCGCTGTCTTTTCCATCCCCGAAAAATCCATCCATCAGCTTTAATACCCTCGCGTCACGAGGACCATTCCGTCTCCCAGTCGTTTACGAAGGTATCTAGCTATTTTCGTATCAAGTATCGCCACGTCATTGAAAGGAATCATAGATTCGGGATGAGAAATGTGTTCGGGAGGGCTCGCACGAGCCGTGAATCGAGAATCTCGTTGAACCCGGGAGGAGGGTGGCCCGTGTCGATGTTTCCTTTCCCACGTCACGCGTTTCCCTTTCGCGTATCTACCCGATCGATTTCCATATCCACCCCTCCCATCGCATCTGGCTGGCGCCCCTGCCCTCCTCGCGAGCAACAGCCCCGAACGAGAATGCGAAATTTATGGGCATCCAGCGTGGAGTTCCATGGAATTCAATCAACCGATATCGCTGTCATGCTCTGACGTGCCTGCGCGAAAACAAGAAAAGAAAATGAAGGGAAGGAAGAGGGGCGCAGTGGTGCCCAGGCCAAGTTCGAGTCGGCGTATGACATTATCACGCACCGACGCCGACGTTCGCCACGGAACTCACCGGAAATGAAAAGTCCTTCGCCGCTTCCGACCGTATTTCTGCGAAAGGAAAGTAACACATTCTACGACGACTTTATTCGACAATGGTGCGTCGCAGCACCATTTCTTGGGAAACGTTTCCACGAACGTTCGTTCAGACTGTTTTTACGCCCTCAGCCTCTCTTTATTAAGCTTTTATCGAATGATCGACTATCGTGGACGAATTTATCAGGTGTGTACGTTGGATAAAATTGAGACCACGTCGGGGAGGATCCAAACTGTCACCCTCTGATTTTTATGAAACTTTCCAACGAAGCTTTATCGCGCCAACCCGACACTTCCGTGTTGTATATCTGCCATTTTTCAACCAAGGGAGAGATCGACATTTACAAATTGTAAGAAACATCGAAAAATGTTTTATAAGAGACTTCTTAATTCCAGAACCTCCACAATTTTTACTTCGAACATACTTCTGCATCGTTTACAGTAGTAAACATTTAGAGAGCGATTCTCCGAGGCAAGATAAGATGAAACCGAGTTTTAACTAATTCTCGGTGCGGTTGTACGAAACGTAGCAGAGAAGCGCAGTCGAGATTCGACGTTAACTGAATTTGATATTCCACGGAATATTCTTTAACGCTGGTACGCTTCTTTTACCGATTCCATCGCGTTAAGGTAATGCTCTGGGGTTATTTCCCGTGAATTTCCTGAACGCCGCGAAGGATACCGAGTAACTATACCATTCCTATGTAAAATAATTGTATTCCGATACAGCGGCAACGTTTTGCCCGTCTCCCTGCGTAACGTTCGTATGAAAATGAAAAGACTTTCCCGTATCCTTTCCTCATCCGCCCAACGAGAGAAACAACTCGTTCCCTCCTACGAGCAAACGCTAGGAACCTGCTCATCTTGCGAAACGGTTTCGAGCCTTTGCGCGCTGAAACGTTCTCATTTACCAACATCGCGGGACGTCGTTTGAACGTGGCTTTGATTAAACATTCTCTGAAAAAGGAGAAAAAAAAAAAGTGGGACAGAAGGAATATTCTATTCGGATGTCCCTCGTTCTAGCCAATTAAAAAACCAATTTCCCGCAAGATCGAAGTGGCGAACTTTTTCTCCTTACCCTGTCACCATTTTAGAAACGAAGAAGACAAACACCTCGGAAGTTTCTTCGCTCCCGATCTACGTACCGTCCATCTCCGAACGAGTATTTCCACGCAAATTCCAGACGTTAACCCCCCCCCGCTAGGGTGTCAAAGGACAAGCTTATGGTCGCGTTTGCAATTCAAACCAGCTCGATAATCTCGACTGCATAATGCCATCGAATTAACAACCTTGGCGCATTCGGATGTTCGAGTTTTCCATGTCGAGCGTCCCTGGACGTCCTGGTCGCGAGCCGCGCGAACGCGTGGCTCGGTTGTTCTTATCTTTCGAATCCAAGTTTTCGATCAATGCCACTCAACCGGACTCGTGGGCTCGTCGAGCCCGTAACGTGTTAACTCAAAACATGCTCGCGTGTCACGCTCCCTTGGCACTTGATCCGATAGGACATCTATTCGCTGCGTCGCTTATCCGGCTGGTTAAACGAGCATTGGAAGTGGCGAAAGCCACGGTGAGCTAATTTTCTCGACGATCGACGGATTATCGCGCCGCGGCACGTGCTCCTCGGAATCGTGGCTCATTTTCACGCCATCCGCAGCTTTCTCGCAATTGCGACGGGGTCAGGTCTCCGCTAGGTCAGGCATTATCAGTCGTCGCGATAAAAAAAAGTAGCCCGCGAAAGTGTTACGCGGATTCCAGTCGGGGAAATTCCGAGTTATCGAGATCGTATTGTGGAATCTTTCCCATTAATCTTCATCTTCTTTTTTTTACTCTCGTTTGTCTTTTTTCTGCTTGGTTACAAGAAACGTCGTAGATCAGATTTAAACTGGTTCCGGATCTCTGTCGTTCGTTGGGATATGCTGATTGTAAGCTCGGAACGGGTATGATTTACGGGTTGCGTGCGTAATCAGCCGACCGTAGACGAGCGTTCACTCGAACGAGCGAAAGAGCGGAACGCTCGGATGTCTTTTGACGCGTCCACCGTCGAGCATTTTAGTCCAACTTTCTTTTTAACTCGACAGCCTGGTGGATGATCGAATCCAAAACAAGCGACGTTCAGTGACTGTCTCTGTAAAACTGTTTATCCGAGCTACCAGATCCCAAGTACGATAAATCAAAAGTGAACGGCAACGCGTTACGGTGCTCTCGCGCTATTTGTCATCTCGCAGTCAAAGAAGTTCTCGAGAGTTATTCGATGAACTCGAACACCCTCGAACAGTCATCTTTCATCTCGCATTGAGACACAATGGCCAGGTTCCGCTACCATCGGATCCCCCAGGGCCATAACCTCTTCGGTTCGGATGGACGCTGAGGATTTCTCAAAAAGCGTAAAACTCGCGACAGCCGCTCCAAGAGTTGCGCGATACGTGGGAGAAACATGCCACTTTGCCTGGAAGGCTTCCCCGGCTATTAATTATTCTGGGCTCGCAGAGACGGACGAGTTTGCTCAAGTATGTAGCAAGTTAGCCAGTGTCTTGGAGGTCTGGCACCGCTTCCGGCGATTTCTGCTAACTCGGATAATTCAACGACTCGAGTTTCCACAAGCCGTGTGCGCTTTAGTGGCCTGGGGAGGCGGGTTGCGACCTCGTCCACCCACTTTCGGTATCCGCCGGATAAATTGTCATATCTGCCGCTTTTACGAGCGCGCTCCGCGTCCTCGGGACGTCGTAATCCCGCAGGAAACCTTGGACCCCGTGGTACATTCCGCTGTTCGATTGTTATTCGCGAGGGGTGGTTCTCAGTTTGCGCCACGACGCCGACGTCGCGACGAGGGCTCGTCCGCTAGGGGAAATCCCCGATGGATCCCTAGATATTTAAACGAGCTTTCGCCGTGGCGATGGAGCTCCAAGCGATGAAGATAATGATATATTGCGGGGGTCTTTCGGTTGCTACCTTGGAAGATATTTAATGGCGAAGCTCGAAGGGGTGTTTTAGGTAAATGAAGCTGTTTCGCTGGAATTCGAGCTGGGTATTTAGATGGATCAGAATCCTGATATGATTTTCTATGGAACGCCGATGGAATCGTATCGAATTGTAGCGGAACACGCTGTTGGAATTCCACTGAAATTTAAAAGGATCAAACTTTCGAATGAAATTGTACCGAACCCTGACGGAATTCCACCGTATTTATAACGGAAGAGCATCCTAACGAAAATCTATTCGAATACCGAAAAATTGTAATATTAAAACTACGAAATACGTATAATTTACATCAAATGTAAAATGTTCTGCCCACCTCCGATTCGCACGATATTCCAAACAGATGACCGATGACAAATTTCAGCGTCGCGCGAGTGGCAATGAGCGATCGGAATGTTACAAATTTAACAGGATTTTGTTTATCTCGCCATGATAAAGGTACGTGGGTATCAGGTGTGGTAGCGGCTAATACATCACCGCGTGTAATAATCCATCAAGCGGAGAAAAAATATGGCGACACGATTTTATTGTCACGCGAGTCACAGGCCGCGTACCGCGGCTGACGTGCGTGTCGCGATCACGTTTATGAATGAATGCGCGCGGTTTATTCGCTCGATGCACTTTTGCCAACTTCCTCTTGGATATTCGAGAGCATTGTTTTTCGTTTACGAGAACTCCGGAGCATTTTCGATTATTTCTAAACAGTGTATCTTGATAAACAATACTGCGCAAAGTTTGATTGTAAAGGAAAACAGGCCACGAAGTGTAAAAAAAAAAAAAAAAAAAAAAACATGGGCATATCGGAGAATCGCACAAAGATACGTCTTCGTTAGAGACGATACAACGATTTCAACGCATAATGCAACGCGACTCGCGGAATTGCTCGATTTATCGGAGGGAACGTGTTCATTAAACAGACAAAAAAAAAAAAAGTAACAGGCACAAGTGTCGCTTGACCTCGTTACGGGTCGTGCAATTACGTTGGACCCCTCTCGCGTTCTTGAAAATGTCGGAAATCGACGGGAGGCGGGGGGAGGAGTCGGGCACATCCATTAAATTCATCCTCGTCCCCCGATGAAAAGGTCTTGTCTCCCTCGGTACAATTCTCGCCGAAGCATGCGGCCGTTTGCAGTCACGCCTCGTTGAATTTCAAGTTTTACTTGTAGAAGAAGAGGGATAGCGACCTGTTTTTTTTTTATGCCGAATCGAACATTAATTAATAACTCGCGAAAATCGAGGAGAAACGACACGTGTATTCCGAGGAAACGAAAGGAAAATTTCGGGAGAAAAGAAACGGAGAAGGAAAATGGACGACTGTCCAGCGTCCTGGCGGAAGAATGACGGCCGAAGGAGAGGAGAGTTAGGTTAGTCGGAGAAAATGTGAGCAGACGACGGGGGGCTCCTCTCGAGTTAAGTGGTTAGCTCGAGAAGCGGTTTCGATTAGCCAGCTCGTTGAACCCGTGGCTCGACGATCGGCGTCGTGCAAGAGGCCCCGCGAGGATTCCAACCCGGAGAATCCTTCCTCCCGTTCCCCATTCAGTCCCCCCTGATACTCCATATTGCGTTTGTCTGCTCGTGATCTATGGCGGCGTGAATTCGTTCGATGGTGAAATTGGAGGCAATTGTTTCGTCGAGAGGACGTTGCTTGATTCTTCGGCAACCGACTCTTCGCCGTTCCTTTTCGCCAGGGTCGACGAAGCTGGCAGACCGAGACTGGTAGGTCAGGAAGTGACCTTTCTGTTGGAACGAGGTATTCAGACGTTTATTCCTTTGCACCGTGCGAAGGCGAGAAGTTGATTAATGGGTCTGACTAGTAACGGTGTAATCTCCTAGATTATAAAATTCTACGGAGTTCTTGTTAAAGTTCTATAGTGCAAACTAAGAGATTAGACTGCTACCAATTAGACCCATTAGCCAACTTTTCGCCTCTGCGCGATACTAACGAATAAAATTTCTAATAAAAATAAAACCTAGAAATAACAACCCTCCCCTCTCACCCTAACCATCCCTCTCGTGGCTCAATTCGCCCTAATGAATTTTCAACTCGTTAAAAGCTCCAGAAAGTGTCCCAAGACGAAACCTTCATCCTCGCAGCCTATTGACAAATGGCTGTCGAGGATCGCTCCGGGAAGTCCAACTATTAATCTCGCCCGTCTCGTCGCAAACTTACAAAATCTCCATTCTCGACTTGTCCCCCTGTTTGTCCCGAATCCATCAGAGTATTAAAGCGCGAGACTTTCGCCGGTAACCGCGTTCTCGTTCGTTTCTGAAGGAAATCACAACTGCCGGTGAAGACGAAAAGACGAGGGCGGCGTGGCGAACATTTTCAGAATTTCAGCCCCGCGAGAAACGTATCCATCCGAGAAGGACGTCTAACAAACTCAAACGGAATTTCGCTTATGACATACTTTCCCGTCGAACGCTCGTGTTTGTCGACGGCTTCGCCTTCCACCCCTCGTCCCTATCGGGCAAACACGTCCCCCGAAATCCGTCTATGCAGTCGGGTGCACGCAAAGGTGCTTAACCGATTCTACTGAACGAATTTTCGATGGGCCACGGTGCATCGTAAACAAACGTCCCTCTCCTTGTATCGTGCATTTGCGATGTCTTCAAAGGGTCACCGGATAGCGAACACTCGGTACCCTGTGCGGACGAAATGGAAGGCCGTGGTACCGAATTGGCCGATTAGGGGAATGATGGACACGCTGGTCTGTCAAGTGGAAAGAAGAGAATCGGAGGCTTGAAGTACTTGGACGCTATTGTTCGAGGCTGAAGAATGCATCGGTCCGAGGATCATATGTAGAGGCACTAGGTTGTCTGATCGATGCAGTCTGGATTCACTGTCTTCCAAGTCGAAGACGAGGCTCGAAGAGCCTCGGAGAAATAGAAGATGGGAATATACGTAGGGTATTTTAACAATGGCTCTTCCAACCATCGCCCCAAGTTTTACAAGAGTACGATGCTCCTTCCGGAGAAAGCACGCTTGGGAACTCTCTCGAGACGCGTTCTAATCGCGAATCGAATCGGAAAACGAACAGGTCTGTACCAGAGCGGAGTTCGAATCATTTCTGAATCATTGAAATCAGCCTGGCAGAATGCGATCCCGCTGCATCTGCGACTATCCGCGTTCGCAGGAGCGTTGAACGCGATAGGAATGGTTCTCCTCGTGTCGTCTTTATTCGGGCTGGGTCGATCGACATGCTGTATCTCAGTCTCCGCATCTAATAATAAACGGGTCGAGCATTGTTGGAAAATGGGTCGGACGGCACAGCATCTGCCGATGTATCGAGCAAACGTGTACGTGTGCAAGCACGATGCACGGCCACTTTCCTGTTGGAGCTGCCGCTTGCATAATGCCATCCCCATCCCCGAGACCTGTCCGAAGCGTGACACGTGGCAGCCCGAATGAATGCTCTCAGGAATCGGCACAGTTTCGAACTTTGTGCCGAAGACGTCCCTTTCACAACCACCGGGAGGATGTATCGCCAGACCTCTGGGAAACGACGACGCTCTGCGAAATGTTGATTTCATCCATTCGAGAAGAGGGAGGATCTCTTTCGCTTTCCTCAATTTTAAAATTGAGTAAACCCTGCCTTAGGTACGATTCGCCAAGCTATTCTTCATCTGGATAATTAACCAGCGTTCTATTTACTCTGCGATCCATCAAAATAACTATTCTAACTTAGCTTCCATCTAAATCTGATTTCCATTCAGAGAAGCTCTCTCCAGTTGAATTTCTTGCCTGCAGATGAACAAGGTGACTACGTTCTCTCAAATTTCGATTCTGTACGATGGGATTACGGGGTTCCCATTACAGTTCTATCAAGCTTGAATATCGAGCGTTTCGTGCGAGTTTGATAGAAACACGATATGGAAATTGCGTTACAGTTTCCTATTCTTCTCCCCATCGGTTATCAGACTGGAGGCCAGGGGAACGAGAAAACGAGGCGTTTCGCTGAAACCCACAAATCCATCTGTCGCGTAGGGCGACGCGATAAATTTTCGCGAGAGGGGAGGGCGGGGGCACCCAACTAAAGATCGACCGTGGCGCTGCTCCGATAATATAGGTGCGAAGGACCGCAAATCCAACTCCTGTGAAACTGCTGCGATAAATTCACGTTTGTCTGTCGTATAAGGGACAATCAGTCGCGAGTACCGGTGAAATAGGACCGCGGAAAGCTCTTTCGCCTTTGAGGCAGTTTAATAACTTTGCTACTCTCAATTACGGGGTAAGCAACAGCAGAACCGACGACCACCAGCAGCAGAGACAAACGCTGCGCGATAAAACTTGGTTCGGTCGAGGTACTTGGTGATTTTTAGGTGAAAAAGTACCGAATTATCGTCGATATCGAAACGGCAATTTAGAGAGGCTCCGCTGATCGAATAACACGGCTATGCTCAATTAGGGGAATAGGCAATGAGCAGGAAGACGCGAACCAGGCCGAGAGACAAATGCTGAACGATAACTTTCCCCGATGTTTGGCCGCGGGAATTCGTACGGTTCGTTCATAGTTTATAAGCGAACGTCACGGAGCGATAAATCCACCGCGAGCTCGTTCGTTTGGTACTGCTCCCGTGGATCTATTCCAGGATGGAGAAAAGAATCCGACGGAAGAGTCACGACGATTACCCACGAACCACACACCTAGGGGAGGCCCCGAAAGTCCAAACTAAGCCGGCGCATCTGTTACAAACTCTCGGCTGCGGGATTCCTTGACTTAAATTTCGGCCGTGGAACGCTGGCAAGAATCCGAAACTTTGCCCGGTCTCGGGGACGCTGGCCTCGTTCGTCACTGCATAAGTTAGATGGAAACACAGTTGGTCAGAGGTCCAGGTGTCCCCGGCCAACGTGGAATCACGGCGAGGCCAGAAAATTACTTTTTAGTCGCTCTCCAACTAACGATCCTGACGTCAAACGCTTGGAAAGAACGGCAAGTTACGAAAAGATACGAAAGCTTAATTTTGAATCCAATTTATCGTTCCACATATATACGAGGATAAATTACGACGACGATATATTCGACCACGATTGCGTAATTGACGAGGAAAAACGTGATTTCTCCGTTGGTAACGCGACCCGTTGTTCATAGCTGGCGGTTGTAAATAGCGGGGAATAAGTAGCGTGAAATGTAGAGACGAAACTTTCCAAACTCGGACGGGAGAAATTTATTTTCTCGTTTTATCCGGGGATTGTTCGGTTAGTCCGTGCCTGGGACGACCGAAGCAATTTCATCTCAGGTAACACAAACTGATATAGAGGAAGCTTTGTTCATCCGCGATACCGTCTGTCCTACGCCACGGGAAGCCTCTTCCCTTCCACTTTCGCCAACGAAACTTGTCTGTTACAGCTACCAACCTCTCCTCCCCAGTTTCGGGATTAACAACGACGCGACCGCTAATGTAAACGGCTCGCGGTCAGATTGAGTTGCTCTTCGCGCGGTTAACGACACGCAAAGACTAATTTCCCCCCCCGTTAAGGGGGTGCGTATTAAGAAGTATTATTTCTTGTTAATGTTTTTACAACTATACAACTATACAACAATATTAAAACGAGACTTTACCAGTCACTTTTCGCATTTTCTCGTACCACCCTGGGTCCGTCATTTTGAATTTCTCAATCCTGAGTTCAGATTTGGAGTTGCAGTCTAATAAATTATTCAATTACAATTGTAAAGCCAGTACGTTAATGGTTACGGTCAAGTTGTACATACAACGACGCACCCTCTCGAATAAAACTCGCTCGCTGGCTCGTTACGTCTATCTGCGCCGTTTAATGCTCGCAATAAAAACGTTGCTTCCATCCGGTACTCCGAACAAACACCCGACAGCCTGACCCGAAGGTATTGATCGCCTCTTGACACAAATATGAAATTCCCGTTACTCCTACGTAGCCTGGCGCGCGTATCCAGCGCGGATGGGTTGGTTTAAAAAAAAAAACGCAAAACTATTTACGACGAAAACAAGACGCGCACTCGATCCAAGGCAAAGGTATGCAGCAACAACCGATAGAAAGCACATCCGTGCGAGTAACGGACCAACGAACATTGCGTCTCTTTCCGTCTAGTTCCTCGTCATCGTTTCCGTAATTAAGGCGCTATAGATACTGGAGGGAAGATATACATCGCACGCGAAACCACGCCGTTCCCCTTTGATCTCCCAGTGTAATTGAAATTTTTTCTCCTTGTTCATTTTATCCACGAATCCCTCTCCTTTTAAATATTGCTGAGAGCACGAGGCACACGACTGCCTTCTTGCCTTCTGATTTAATCACCCCGGCCCCGGAATTACCCCACTATTTTACGGTCGAGGGCTACCGCGTGCAGGAAGTCCTCCGCCAAGATCCACAGACGCTTTGTACGCGAACACCACCTCGTACCCTATCCAACGCACCGATGAAACACGAGTCGCGGTGAATTACAACGCCTCGTACCGCATGGAAGCCGACTCGTGATACATACGGGTCCACGGCCAAGGCCTCGCAACTTCCGAGGCGACCGAGAGTTACGACCGACGTGGAACGGAATCCCCGGAGAAAGACACCGGGTCCTTCGATCGTAAAGCAGATTTCAAAGGACAGGAAGTGTCTGTGAAGGCCTTCGAACAGCCGCGCCGCGAGTACACGGCTGCCGACGTTAAATCCGACGTCGACTCGTAACCATCCGGCGCGAGCTGACGGCAGAACGGAATTCGAGGGAGAATCATCAAAAATGGTTGGAAACAAAACATTCGTAATATCCTAATGATATCAATCGATGAATAATTTTCGTCTGTTTGGAATGCGTTTCGAGGGTAATTAGGGACCATTTTATTTCGCGTCCCCTCGAACGCGGCACATCGATGAATCGTCGTGTAATTCGAAGGGTACACCGAGCGAACGTTTGCAATTCATGACGTCCCGTGTTCTCGCATTCGGTTCATAAAGTGCCCGCGTACACAGCGGCTGTTTATTCACCGCGGCGGCTGGAAGACAGTTTCTCTTCGTGTAGCGTTCAAACGACGCAGAATGGGATACTAATTCGAGCAGTGTCGAAACCTTTGCGGTTCAGGTGCAGGCAAATTTTATTCGAATAACAGACTACGAATAAAGCGATTTATTCGGTGAATAATTATTCCAACAAGGTGTCGATCGGTTCGATCATAGATTTTACGTTCGTTCTACTTTTATTAAGATCGTTCCAAGATCGTTCGCAACTTTCATCCCAAGCGACTTTCCGAGTCGAATTTATTCCAAAATATTAATAACGGAATTATTCGAGGAGCGCTCGTTTCGGGAGGTAGCTGCACCCAAAAGGCTCGAAGCACGCGAATAAATTGCGTCACCTTCACGGACCAATTAATTCAGGGACTCGTGGACCGTTCACCTGACGGCGCTGCGCAATGGAGCGCGGAGATATATCTGAAATGTAATTCGTACGCGTAATATTCACGGGACTTCCAGACAAGTGTATCCAGCGTTATCACCGGCTGGTTGAGAATTACCATGGAAATAGATATACTAGCGACGATTATTACCGGCCAGACACGGAAAGTTACCGGTGTCCCTCGACCAGATCGGCTAGATCGATACGACACGTCCTACGTGGACGTCGAAACGAGAAACCTTTGCATTTCTATTAATTTAGCGGGCCAACTCTCGCCCACCTCTAAAGCGATCAAACATTTTCTTTATTTATTCGTCCAACATACAGGAAAAATCAAACCAAGTCCTATCTGTTTTTACACGCGTGATCAACCTACATGTAGACTGTTGGATTACGTATAAAAATTTTGCGTCATCCCACAACAGTATCGATCAATTTTCATTTTTCTCAGTTTATGTACAATAATATGCAGTTTCCCGCTTTAATAAATGCATAAATAAAAATATTATTCATCGAGTTCTTAGTCGAATAAAATGCCGTCTATACAACGTATGGCCGAGAATCTCGGATTGAAACCGATTTCGCCGCGCCAACGCCGCTGATAGATGAGGAGTACCTGCGAACCGGTGGCTTGCGCAGGTTCGGTGTACCGCGGCGAGTAACGTTAGGGGCACAGTTTTAATCCGAACCAGCCGTCGTGGGCGTCGAGATCTTGTCGTTACGTGGCACGTTCGTGTTCCACGAGTCAGCCCACGTGTCCGCCATTTACCATTTACCGTACAGCACCGCGACCACCGTCAACTTTCTTAGGAAAATTGGCCCCATCCGTGAGTCGCCATTGTAACTCACGGGACCACCTGTCGACTGCCCTTACCCGCGGAATCAATTTTTCACACGTGATACAACATTTATTCTATATATCATCGTGGGCGCGCCATTCAGCGATTTTTCTGCGGACCTGCAGGTCCCTACGCAGATTTTTGCCATTCTTCGATCTTTATTCTTCGTTTTCTTTTACACTAAATTTGAAGTTCTTCGAGTGCCCTTGTTTTATTGCAGCAATGAACGTAAGCGTGATCGTCGAACATGGCACGCGAACCGAGGCCATTGGAAACACTTTAGGTTAACAGTTCCAGCTCGAAAACTCCAAATGGGTCCAAGGTGTGTAGCGCACCTGTTTCTTTTTTCAGAAATTCCAGAAACGCGACCATAAGCCGAGTCCGTTCCCGTCGAGAGGAACAAGTGCAGCCGGCAGCCGCGCGCCTTAAAATTAATCTAATCAGACGCGAACGGGGCGCGCCTAAGTGGATTCGTACATTAACAGCAAGGGCGTTTAGCGAAGGTGGCCTCGTAGCACCTTGGAGGAAGCGGTGCTCCGACTCTCTAGATTTACCCTAGCCCTTGCGCCCGTTCATTGACTTGCAGAATAATTGGTAATTAGTCTGCGTGCACGAGCGTCGCAGGGCCCATGCCGTTAACTTGGCGCGCTGCTTAATGGAACTTGTGATGCTGGCGAAATATCGGCATTTGTCATCGTGGACGATGCAAATGATAGATGGAGAAACTAAAAAAGATAGAAGGGACTCTGGGTATTGTAATATTCTCTGGTAACGCGTATTTATTTCACGCTTTCCAGAGGCAAAAATTGTCGTCGTCGAAACATGCGTCCCTTTTAAAATGTTGTAGGTTGTTCGGTTTTCTGAGAGACCTACGAGCCCGCGAAAAAAAGGTGCCAGGAGGGTGAACGACTACAGGGAAGGTACTTTAACCTGGAAGCTCATTTACGAGCTGGCAGCGTCGAAGAAGCGAAGGAGAGAAGCTAATGGCATCGAATAAATTATCACGCCAATCAAGGGCACGGAATGCCGCGGCAAGGTACCCGATTACACCAGTCGAGTGATACGCCCCGCTCAATCAAGGCGTCTCATGCCAAACGTAATTAATTATTTTCAATCGCGTCCGCTTAAGGGCCGGTATAAAGTTCCTCGCGCGACCAAGAATGATCACCGTGTTCGGTGCGACGCGTTTACAAGCGACAGTCCTTGTTCGCGCGGATACGAACGCGTCATTAATTAGCGCGTTTATCGTTTGCGTCGCTCTGAGCGAC
Organism: Hylaeus anthracinus; assembly: GCF_026225885.1. Classification (NCBI taxonomy): domain Eukaryota; kingdom Metazoa; phylum Arthropoda; class Insecta; order Hymenoptera; family Colletidae; genus Hylaeus; species Hylaeus anthracinus. Next base: position 22,376 of record NW_026534408.1, read on the forward strand.
CAGCAATTAAAACACCTGCGAGCATTTCGAAAATCGAAAGAGAGAAAGGTGAAAAGAGAACGAAGCTTTTAGGTTTTGATCTTAACTTTTCGAGCAAAATTCCCAAAAGAAAAAGAAAATAAACCTCAAGGATTCGTGTCGCAGAAGAATCCAAGAAACGACCAATTCCAGCCCTTCCTCGATAAGAGCTTTGCATCCCTTGGTTGAGAGCCTCTGCGGAGGTCGCCATTGACCTTCGCTCCGCGAGTTTCTCTCCTCGACGATCCCACTTGAACTAAAATCGCGGAAAAAGAATAAATTAGGAACAAGACAGCCGCCCCGCGATTGTTCCTCCCCGGCTAATAAACGAGTAAGTGACGGGAGGTAAATTCGGTCCGTCGCGTGAATATTAATTACCGAAATTGTGGTCGGCGTACTAATCCCCCACCCCATCTTCTGGGTGCTAAACGGAAGTCCCTCGTCTTAAGTTAATATCGCGCCTAGGGCGGTTGGAAATTGTCGGAAGTCGGGACGAAGGGCAAGGAATGATTAAAGTCTCGCGAGCCCTGGCCAGCTTTCACCGTCTCCGCGAAGATTAGCGGCCGACGAATCAATTAGTCGGGGAGACAGGGGGAGAGGGCCCTTGCCCGGTTAATTGCGAGACTCTTTCTCCCTCTCGCGGATCAGGCAGAGACGAACTGGGAAAAATCCGGCGAAACCCACCGCGAACGCTTGGAAAACTCCACGAGATGGCTCCTGGTGGTCTCGACGAATCCTCCCCTTCGTCCATCCTTCTCTTCCACGGCCCGTGAACACGGGAATTTCAATATTAGCCCGTCCGAAACGGGAAAGAGACAAAGAAATACCACGAACCTTCCGGCAGACGCGTGTCGCCTTCGACCTTACCGGAGTGTCTCCATCGATTTTTCTTTCGGAGCCGAGGAATGCCTCGAAGGAATCTCGAAATTGGACGCCAAGGTAAAGGTACCAGCTGCGGACCACTCGAGGCATTCGCTCTGCCGATGGAAAGAACGGCCGCTGTATTCTAGCAAACAGCTACCAAACAGCTACCAAAACTGTACCATCCATATTTTACGAGTGGCGCTGCTTAACGGCACGAAATAATTAGAAAAACACGAGGGGGGTGGGATGGAAAACATGATCATTAGCGAAAGCAGGAACGGGGATCGCGCGAATGCAATGCCAGCGTCAATCGGACGACAATCGTTAACCATTCGAGCGAGTAGCACGTGACTGAATCGGGAATTCCGTGGATGGACTTGGTTAGCTCGCTTACACGATTATTTCGGGACACGTACTTTTAACCACGGCTCGGGGGAAACGTCGAGGAATGCTCTCAAGGTGAAGGAAGGCCGCTTGAAAGAAGAACACGCACGGCGTTGTGCCATGTTGGAGAACGTGCAAGTGAATCGTCTAAGGGCAACCGTAAATCGACCCGAGACGTGAAGAGGTACAAAAATTTTCAAAATTTTTCAAGATTGTAGAATAATCAAGGGTACAGTGATCACTCGGGGGATGAAACGGGTTGAGAGTCGCTGATAGACACGCGTTTGGGATCGATACCGATTCAAATTTCTATTTTAATCGCAATGGTAGGAAATGAGACGATTCGTGGCGATTTAAAGTTCGATCGCGTCGTATTTACGCGTCACCGGGGCACAAAGTTTGCTCGTCCACTGACAGTCAACACAGGTACACCAATCCACCTCTAATTACCGTTGGTAATCAGATGTCTGACCGTCACGGCAAACTGGCTAGTTACCAGTTGCGCCAATAGTCAATACCGCGCATCGATCGCGAGCCTCGAACCGGCTGCAACTACTCCGTTGATATCCGTAAACAATTCACGTTGATTATCCGTTTATACAACGGGGCCCTCGATGCAACAACGTAACACGGTTCGCCATTGTGTTCTTGGGGAATTTGCGTTTTCTTCTTCCATGCTAACGTACTCAAAATAAATCGTTGCCTCGATAAGAGACGCCTAATGCCACCTGGAATTACGCTAACAAACTTCTTTGAATACATGATAAGAAGGCAAATAGAAATAAATTTGATGAGGTACGCCGGTGGTCCCTGGGAAAAGTGCTAAATTGCCACACCTGAATTTAATGAACGTACTAATAAAATGAATGAATATGTACCAACTAAATTGCGCCCAGAATCGATGGTTTCGGCCGAGGCTCGATTCTCATCGCTACGCGTAAAATTTCCCCCTAAATATTTCAGAAACAGTTTGGAGGCAACGTGTATACTCGGTAACTTCTCCACCGTAATAGCAACCGTGTTTGCGAAGTTAGTTACTTGATAGAGGTGCAGCGGAGACCACACACGGCACGCCTCCGACGATGATGAGAGGAATAACTCATTAGCTTTGTAGCATAACTCCCGTCTGCCACGGTGCCGCGATACCGTCTGAATTATACGGCGAATCACGTTAATACCGGATGACGGAGATTCCCTGTATAAGGCATAGATCACCGGCTGTCCAGAGGCCGAAAGTTTTTCGCATAATTTTCCAATAAAGTCGAATATTTTCCTAGCGCGGTCCGAAGTGATACCTCCGCGAAAGCTCGCTGCGAGTTGTAAATCTTTGAAGTGGCTTTCGCAGAAGTAAAGATTTCCACAACCTTTCCGGGACGAGTTTTCTCCTTCCTGTCACCCCCTCCTCCCTTCTGGTTACTTATTTCTACTCGCAACAACGAGCAGGAAGAAGATAAAAGGGCCAAGTTTAATATTAAGGCAATAAACCCCTCGCAGCCTTGAATTCTTCCCAGCAATATATCGTCGACTATGACATTGTGTTCTCTAGTAAACGCTGCTCCCAGAATCCACCGACTTTTCCCGTGGGACGCGAGAACGCTAAAGCGATTCGCGACCTCGAGTTTCTGGCGCCGATAAATTCGTTCGAAGGTGTGGAACGGAGGTACGAGATCGATAAGATAGAGTACCCTGTCGGTGGTGCGGTTCACGCCATCGTTAAGACTCGATAATGCAGAACACTAACTAACATCGAGAGAGTTATCAACGGAGTGTTCCGCGGTATCGATGGGCGAGCTGCCTAAGGGAATTCCCTTACTCTCTGAAAAGATCAAAGTATCTTATCCTAAAGTATCTATTCGAATGTTGAGATGGAAATACATTACATCGAATATTACAGCGACGCAGCCCTGGGAAGCAAGGAGACAAGAGTACCAGGCGAGAAGTAACGCGATTAATTAATGTCTCAAAGCCTATGAGTCATTCCCTTGACTCGGTCAATGAAAGGCCTGTGCAGTTGCAAATTAAGAGGTCGGTCGAGGAATTTCTTGGTCGCAGAGTCTCTCTATCCTCCCAGACTTTGCGTCTCGAAGGAAAAACGAATCGTACTCGGTGTAAAAATTCTCAAGCACCGATGACTTGAATGATAGAATATATAAAAAAAAAAAAAAAAGATAAATATACGCTAGTAGCAAGTCTCGAGTAACCAAGTTCTACTTTCTTTTTAAATTCAATTTCTTTAGCGCTCGTTTCGTCGCGAAAAACGACCAGTCCGCTTCTTTACTCTTAGAATCCTCTCGTTTAATCGTTCGCGACTCGCAGCCAAGATTTACGCGTGTGCGTCGAAGATTAATTCGCGAAATCTGGGTCGAAGGTTTCCGTTTGCTCGGCAGCGCGGCGGCTATTTTTCCTCGAATGCTGGGAATCACAGCAGGTGAATCGTATTCGCATAATTTACGATGGTTGCTCGCTACGAAAACGGCGCGCGGTGTGCGCCGAAGTGAGTCAGAGGGACGCGTGTACCGCTAGGCACGGCGTCGGTAAATCCTGAAATACGCGCCAGAGAAAACACACGGCCGAGCAAATAGACGCTGGGAATTATCCGAAGGATGAAAATTGCCATAAGGCCGTTCGTCGAAGACAACGTTGCCTCGATTTCGTTTCTCGACAAACTGCTCCTTATTCGACGATTTATTAACGCTAGGCTTACGATCATTTCGATCCATTCGAAATTTCAGAAGGTTTCACAGGAACCGTTTACACTACTCCCCGTTCGAATCCCTGTTTCCGATATTTCATGAAAACAATTCCTATATTTACATCTCTTACTCGAATTCATTTATCCGTAGAAGAATTTCCTTTCGACGCGATGTACGAGCGATCGCAGAAATTGAGAAGACAATGCTAGAACCGTGGAAAACGCTCCGGACGTGGGAACGCGATACAAAATGTAAATCCAGCTTAACCGCCCACGCTGAATTCTCTCTCTCGCATCGAAGGTGTCCGGGTAAAGGTATTTCGCGCGGTTGCACGAATGCTCTAACATTGGTAAACGTACGCGTAATTGTTCGCGATTTATCGTTCGATTAGAGCGTGTTCCTCGAATATTCGTGAGGAGGGGAATGCTGCCGCGAGATTTAAAGCAACGGTGTATTAAGTTGCAGTTGAATAACACCCAGTGATCTTTGCGAGCGATTCCGCTGAAGAATATCGAAAGTTTTCAGGTGTTTGGGAGACTGGAGGACTCGAAACTGTCGAGTCTGATAGTCGAAAGAAAATACGAGATACGAAAAATCGTAAATTAAAAGAAAAGACGATTAATTATGAAAGTGGATAGAGAACGTAGGAGCCGTCAGTTTCTCTCGAGCATGGATAGGGAGTTCGACCAATTTCCTCGGCCATCTCTGGACCCCGGTCGATAATTATCCTTTTTTTTTTCTCTTTCACGAAATAAGGGACGAAGGGGGAGACAGAGGCAACGTTTGGTCAGATGGGGGTTCGACTCTTGCCAAGCGCCGAGGCCGCATTGCAGATGCACGTGCAGCCTCTATACGGATTTTCGATTTCATTTACTTTGTTTTCGAGCTCCCTGCGGTCTGAGAAACGGATGGGAACAGCCACGATTTTTCCTACCTGCTGTACATGAAAAGAAACCGCTACAAACATTTAAGAAGCCTCGATTAATCGGTGAAAGCAAGAAGCATTTGACACTAGAGCGACGCTAGAAAAGGAAATGATGGCAAATTGACGAGACTCGAGTAAAGGGAGCTCTAAGGAGAGAGTTAAAAGATGTTAAATTCGGACAAATTCTCCAAGACCTAATTTTTAGCAATTCAAAGCAGATTGCCTCACTCGACTTCGAAGGACGTCAACACGTATGAACCACGCTCGTTAATAATTCACAAGCGGGGGTTGGAGGTGTGGAAACGACGAAATAGATTTATCACGTTCGCGAGCGGATCGGATTCAACCCGGAGCCGCTTTATCATTTATTATTGGAAATTCTGTCGGCCGGTGACAGCGTTCCTCGTCGAAAGGAATAGAACGGGCACTTTATTCAGGAAGTTGACTCGCATTAAAACCGAAACTCCGACCGGGTTCTTTATTAAAACAATCTTTACGCGATATCTCCCCCTGGCCTCGAGCCCCTCACTCGTGGGATCGCTTATTGAAATTTTCTCGGCGAGTTTTCCCGAAGAGGAAGGCCTGGTCTCCCCTCCAGATTCGATTTTCATTTCTTTCGGTAATTTTCGTTTCACGGTTCCAAGGTTTCTGTGCATATATGTTGTAAAAATCCTTATTTACATTTTTTAGAATCTAAACAGAAAACAGCCGGGTTGAAAGGATTTAAGGGTAAAAGAAACCTACGACTCTTTTGTTTAATACAAAATCGCAACAATTGCAACATTTTTAGATTCGACGCTCAACTGATACAAAGCAATCGCGTAAATCCACCCAGAGATAATCATTCAACAATGGGCGATTGAAAATAAATCTGAGCATATTCTTAACGAGCACCACTCGCGGATGACGACTGAAACGTATCTGGGGCACAGTTAACTCTGCGCATTCCGCTTGCTTGACTCCTTGGCGAGATGAAACACTGCACGTGCTCCGAAAGACAAACGCGCAGGCCCGTTTAAGCCGGACGCATAAATCCAGACGATTTTTTCTTGTAAAGATGACGGACAAGCCGAGCGTTGAATCGATCGCCGGTTCCGTGCCACGAATTTCGATGGTGTCTCCGATCAATTTCCATTAGCCGCGAGTGTTAAGTAATGGAAAACGTCGAGCAGAGAGCTCGGACTATTGTTCGAGCGCGTGTTGAACGTTCCGCGCCTCGATATCGTAATTAACCTGCGCTGGGTTCGGGATCTGGGTCATGCTGAACACGATAAGCACGGAGCTGAGGCAGTCCGTGGAGGACTGTTCGTAATTTGTCACTAATTCTGCGAGTAATTCCACGGGCAGCGGTTGCGGTCGCTATCGGGCTAAGTTATCGTTGGATCTGAGCTACTCTGGAACCGGATTGCAGAGCGTAAGACGGTTTATGGAGGGAAGAACTGTTGTTCGGGGTTGTTTGGTACTATAGGGCCGTAGGTTATGGTCGGATCTGATTCAGAGGCACGCTGAACACTTGCCTTCGGGGCTCTACGCTGATGCATGCGACGTTGAACACATTTCTGGGCGGAATTGATCACTGAAATTTGTTGTCGACATCCTTGGTAGCTGCTAGATCTTTCTTGCTGTTAACTCGATAAATTCCGAGCTTGTATGTTACAAGATCGGTATCGATTAGTCTGGCTGATGGATATAGAGAATTGTCAACAGGTACTCGTTAAATAATAAATAATCGACACGACTATTCGAGCCTATCTAAAATTTATGGAAGGATATCGTTTCGTCAGCCATCGGTTAATCGGTTAATCGGATTCCAGGATTATCCGCTGACGCTATCGCGACTGAGAAATTACTTGCTTCCGTCACTGCAAGTTATCGCCCACTCGCGGATCGATTTCTTCAAATAGCACCCTCTTTATCTATTTATTTAACCTTTCCCTGGTATAAGGCTGCCGTTAGTTTTTGATGAAATAATTTGAAATTTTTTCCCAAGCAAGAAATCGTGTACTGCCTCGCAGTCTTTCAACTCTGACGACGAGTGCAACTCGGATTTGGCGCAGCCGTCGTGGCCAGCGAGCCCGAAACTTGAAGAATTCATCATCCCGGGGAGGGCGGCGGTTATGAAAGCAGACGAAGAGTTATTAAAAAGTTTCCGTAACGCGCATCGCGGGTCGAGGATCCGCGTTTGCGCGCTATTAAGTCTCATGGAATCTCATCTATTCGGGAAAACGTGTACGGCCACGGCCGCGATAAACAGCGGTCGAACAAACGCGGCCGTGGGGATCGGTGGGAGCGAGAGGAAACGAGGCGGGCAGGTTAATTCACGCGTTTCAAGATATTAGATTCAGCCGAGCCCGACGGAAGTTCTGG
>NW_026534409.1:0-29626 GCF_026225885.1 Hylaeus anthracinus
CTCTCTCTCTCTCTCTCTCTCTCTCTCTCTCTCTCTCTCTCTCTCTCTCGAGCCGTAATTCAAAAGTTGATTCGAGTAGCGCCAATTTATTGCCGCTGGGCGAGACTTTTCCCCTCGGGGAATTCCTCCCGCGAACGACGAAACTCGAACAGATAAGGTCGCTGGGAAATTGCATTAAACATCATAGGCACGTGCCCCCCTCCCACGCTTTCCAGACGAAGGAACGAGTTTCGTCGACGATACGAGAGCCGATAGTCGAGACGCTGAAAGGAAACGCTGCTTTCTTTTTTTCTTCTTCTTCTTCTTTTTTTTTTCTATACTTCTTTCGAACCTTCCTCGAACGGGTCTTAATCAGATCAGGGGTTACCGACAACCGGAGGGGGTCGTCGAATTTAATTAACTGGCAAAGAATCGAATTGCAGTTAGGAATGACGCTGGCCACGGACAAGTACTTGGCAATTTGTCGGTGGATCAGTGCTGGTGAGGCAGAGTTTGACCTGGGGAGGTTCACGACCCGTGTTTTCCAGGAAAGAACGTAGTACTAGGTCCACGTTGATCAACTTGATTCATAAAAGTTCCTCTCCAGACTAAACCACCCCATCCACCGACGCACGTGGCCCGACTACGCGTGTATTTACATAGATCTGGACTCTAATTTCAAATCGAGCACCTGTCGATGTCGCGCCAACAGAGATTCCGCCCCGTGTAAGCCAGACAGAAGCCTGTGGGTCGTTCAACTGATAAAAAAGAACGCGCTGAAAAAAAAAAAAAAGAGGGGGGAACACCGACACACACGTGTGCAGACGTGAAAAAATCGAAGGGGAATTCAATCGATATCGGATTACAGATTGAGCTCGACAGGGCCGAAAGTTTCGGGGCGTGTGGTGGCGGCAATCCTTTCCCGTTCCTCCAATCCGCTTAACTTCGCAGATTCAACTGCGAAACTTATCGGACCGTTCGAGCAACGGCTGATACCGAATCGGCCCATATATCTGCGGTATCGATAATGTATTCCGGCTTGATTCGACCAGCGAATTAATTTTTTTTGTTTCCTCTCCTGGAAAAACGAGCGACGAACGATGCTCGACGAATGGATGGGATGGAATAGTTCAATTCCACGATAAGTTTCCCCGTGAGGATCTCTGTTTACAGCGGCGCCTCGATTAATGCACGAGATGGCGATCGAAAAAGTGCGGTCAACGAGTTTCTTGAAATTACCATGGGAAACGATTCGATGGGTGTATCTTTGCGCGTAAGGTCGCCCGAATCGGTTGGTCGTAAATCAGGATTCCTCCCGGCATCCAGTTGCTAATTATCCGACTTGGAAAAATAACGCGCAAGAAAAAAAAAAAAAGAACAAAAACAAGAAGAGCCTGTACGAAATTAATTAAGACTCGTTCGTTAAAGCAATGCATAATTCCCCGGTGCTGTTGCAAACGAGGTTCGCCTTGAGGTTGCGCAACGTGCTGGGCTTATTTATTCGGGGTGCGTTTATTATGCAATTGGGGTAACGCTTTTAAATAATAGCGGTTACCTTTTAGAAAGCGTCGAGCGCGCCGTGTATTTATGCAATGCAATTTCGAGAATGTCACCCATTCCTGAACGCTTACGCTTTACGTTTACGTTTTTACGAGCGCGACGATACCTTTGAATCTGTCGCGGGAGATCGTCTGGCTTTGAGTGAAATCTCAAGCGGTTGTCGTGCATAACTTTCGACGTTAAATGAAATAATTTCTATGTATCACGGTGGTGACAATTTAATTCGATGAACTGCTCGTGTCTGCGATCAGGCCAAGAAGTTGGGAAGCACTGTTTTCCGTGGAACATGTATCGTACAGGAACTGATTGTTCCGCAGCACTGACCCACATAAACGACGGAATCGCGTATCTCTTCCTTTGACAACGTTACAAAAGATTCAAGTAGTTTCGTCTGGATAGCATCGAGTAATCGACACCGAAAGATCTAGAACCTGCGCGTCTCTATCGTGCAGGGTGGAGTACGTACAAACAGACCACCTGAACAGCTCATTTACTCTTTCCGATAGATACTGGCGCGCCCTGTTTATCGAAGATAGTACAACTACGAATTCACGAGAACGTTCAAGTCGTCGTAATTCGTGAAGCTTTATAAGGTTTTCAACGCTTTGATGATACGAAAAGTGTAAGCTATCTAATTTGCTAGAATATTTGCGACAATTATTTTTAAACGATGTCTCTCTCATACATAAAGTACTCTTATTCCAAGTTTACGCAAAAATAAGGATCCCATCGATCCGAATTCAGGTCTGTTGGAAAATGCTCGGGTCCATTAGCCGTGAAACGTATCGTGGAAGGTTCCGAAACGTACGTGTTGCGACGACCCGATAGGAATGTAATTCTTTCCATCCAAACGGAAGCTACGTACACCGGAAATATACAGTGGAAGGGGACCTGTGTTGCGCGCGTGTACGTGCCGTTCGCGAACCGGAAATACGAAACCGGGACGAGAAAACGTATCGCGTAGCCAGAGGAAGAACGATGCCCTTTTCTCTCGCGAGTGTCACCTGTCTTTCGCGCGAGCATGTAACAGATTTTTCGAGGATCCTTTTCCCATCACAGAAACGAACACGAGCAACGTCGAAAAGCTTCCTCGGAGCTCTGGCTAAAGGAACAGCGAAAGTCAATACTAACTGCTCCGTCTTCCTAGCCGAACGGACGCGTCTCGGTTTTTAGCGAAATTTCGTCGCGTGGTAAACTCGACTTTTTACGTGACAGCGAAATTGAAACGGTCTTTAAATATCGCCAAAAATATTCTCGCTCTCCTTCGAAATTTTCTGCCTCTAACCCAGAATTATTCGAACCGCCCTCCTCTTTCGATTCGCCAAATGTTATCAATTTCATATCTTCGGAACTACTCGTGCGCATAAACGTGACCGTACCCGCGTTCGTGTATCGACTTTCGATTCCCCGTTTAATCGCGGAATCAAAAATTCCCCGGTGTGGTAACCGGCGACGATTTAATTTAATTTAATAACGTTTTAACGAATTTCTATGCAGTACTTTTTCCCGGGAAACCCGTTTTCGTTTCGCCGTTCGATTCTATCCGCGCAAATACAATTTTTTCACGTCGCTTGTATCGCGGCAACGTCAAAAATTGCGCTCTTTCGCGGAGGTTCGAGCACGGCCAACGACTTTTCCGATACGTTCCGCGGCTAATGGCCCGGACCATTTTTGCTAGAATTTCCTGATCGTCGTTTGCTTGCCGGTAGGCGGTTACCGGCGGCCATTAGTACCCTTGGATCGCTGTTTCCGCTGAAATCCTCGAACCTAAACGCGGAATACCGAGAATTGATATTTTTTTTTTTTTTTTTTTTTTAATAAGTTGAGCGGTCAGATACATTATTTTGGTCGATTTGGGGCGTTGAATTTCATTTGTACCGCGACGCTTTACATTTTTAACTGTTTGTTTAGAAGAGTTTTGGCCAGGCTCGGTAAATTTTGAGCATCCCTTCAGAACCAAGTACGAATTAAATTTTATCTACCTTCTCCTCTATCGTTACTTCCACCCTAAGCAATGTCCCTTTAGACGGTACTCCCCCATAAAACAACAATATTTTCTCCCAGCGGTAAATTACTCCCCCCCCCCCCCCCAACGTATTACTACGTGCTCACTGCAGATAATTGTCCACTTCCAACTCGTGCGACGCGTTAAAAAAATTCACGTAACAGAGACGAGCAGTGGGTATCTATTGAGACACGTATAACCGGCGCCTCCGGGCTGTTTTCATTCGGTGAAATAAAATTTCTTCGAAACAGGCGTACCGAATTTCCTCACCGAATTACGGACCTTTTTAACGAGTCGCGTTAACGTTCCCCGCAAATGTTTCTTTCAAAAGCACGTACGCGCGAGAAACGTTGAATGCGGCGAACGTACCAGGCGACGCTGGTCGCTTTCAAGCATCTTCTGAACACACTTTTCCAAACAACGTTAACGAGGGTCCCCACCCTGCGAACCATTCCAGCGACGCACGTGTCGATACAGCTAAAAATGAACATCCCCCGACGACTATGTCGGGGAGGCCGCGTTATCGACTCCTGGGGGCGAGTATCGACGCCGCGTGGGGTGCATTTGCATCGAAAAGTTGGCTAAAATCACTCGCTTCGATCACATTCAATGGGAGCTCTATTATTTTGCGGGCCAGAAATGCCGCCTGTTATTTCAAACGGGAGCGGTAATTCCTGCCTAACGGACGCGTTACGCACATCGCTCGTAGCTTGTTTTTAAAACGGCTGTTGGTTACTTTTAAATCGGTGTAACGTGTTATTTCGTAGCGTAGCACGGTGAATCCGGTGTAAGATGTCGTTACTTCCACCACTATCTTTGAAACGATAACAAGCTTTAGCTTGTCTAAAGTGGTAATATTCGAAGCAGGAAATTCTCATAATAAGAAAATGAAAAATTCCAAGTAACCAATGAAACTTTGATTTGTCCAGTGGTGAGCGATCTTAACGACAAAATCGCACGGACTCGACGGGCTGCAAAGTTTGTCGTCCAACGATTACAAAAATGAACTCAACTCGGGGCAACGGCAACTCTCTTCGGGTAGACTGTGTTATATCGGGTTCAGGGCGAATATCGACACGTTGGGAACATGGAAAAAGTGTGCCGTTCGCGCGTGTAACACGCGGCCGAATTTATTTACGATCGAACCAGCGGCGTGTCCAGGGGCAAGTTTATTGTCTACAAGGGCCCACGGCCATTAATTGCGGCTTTTAGTTCGATTATTTCCTTGGCTCGCGCGCTGCACGACCGCTACGATAGAAAGAAACTCGATAAACGACCTGTTAATTTGTTGTAACTTACCCGCGCCGATCCGAGTGTGTGTACGCAGGTAACGTCGACTCGGGGGTACCGAATGCCACTGAAAAACCGGTTCTGGGCGTGCGACTTAGGACGCACGGCGTCGTTGAATTTATGTATGCCCCGTTGTCGACAAGCTGCTACAAAGGTGACTCGCATTAATTGCATTAATCTTTCCGCGAACGATTGCTCGACACGGGACTGCGACTCGTGGAGAAGACCCTGACCCCCGGATCGGGATGAAACTCTTAGCCAGGTTCTAGCTCGGAATGTCGGGGTTCCGATGCGTGGAGTTCGGAACGTTTCGAATTTTGAAATGTGGGATTTACAACGCTCGGAGTTCTAGAAATGTAGGATTCCGAAATCTGGATGTCACGACGCTTAGAATTCTGAATCTGAGAATCGCAACGCTTAGAATTCTAGCAACTTGAAATGGGATAAAAATAAAAAAGTCCGAGAACGTGTTCGACCGTGTTAAGAACCAGCGACCCGAGCTAACGAGGAACCTCTTAACGGGAAGCAAATTATCGCCACGTGTGATTGAATTCTCCCGTTCTCTCTCTCTCTCCGCCAACAACGAGCTCTCCGAATAAAGAGCCACACGATCAAGAATTCGCGCGAAACCGCTGCTCGTATCTTGAGCGGCGATCCGACCAGCGCACGGTTACGACTATGAATCTCCGCGGTGATCGCAAGAAAGGCTCTCCGCTTCCTGGTTTGCTTCCTGACGGTGCTGGAGACTAATTAAGAAAATCGTTTCCCCCGCCGCGAAACGTCTGTTCGCTGTCCTGGCTGAATAAAGCCGGAGTTTGCGGAATTCGATCGGGAATCGACGATAACGCGAGCCACAATCGCGCACGCGAGTATTCGAGATGACTGGGAGCGGAAACGCTGTAGGATCGAAGCGTTCGATCGATGGTGTTATTGATCTATGCTTGGGAGTGGTGCGACATTTCTAGAAATTTCCATTTTATTCGAGTGTTCTTTCAATTTCCCTATTAATTTCCATACCCTTTCACTTTCAGTTTCCATTTCGTTGTTCGTCCCGCCATCTTTAAGAGAATATAGCCATCGGTCGATTTACCTTTTTTCCCTTTTTCCCAGCAATCGTACGTCGATAATTTCCCGTCTGCGTCTAAATCCGCGAGTTCGACTGGTTTTTCGTCTACCGCGTGGAACATATTGCGGCAACTGTATCGATAACGCTAATTTATTATCGATTCTCCGTCCGCCTCGTTCACCGACACGTGGGCAGGCGCGAGTCGATAGAAACGCTTACCTGAACAAAATCTGTGCGCGCAGGTGTCACTTTCACGCCTTCTTTGGCGAGTGGTGCATCCACCGGTGCATGTGCACGCTTACACAGGCTGATTTTAAAAACCAACGAAAGCTTTTCGATGTCTATTACTAACTTTTAATCGAACAAAATTTTGCGTAAAAAACCATTACTCATGGATGATGAAATCGTCTGCAGTATCGAAAATCATCTCTTTTGCACTCCCAATTCTTTTCACCGCTCCCCCGGTACCGAGTTCAATTTTCACGAGCCTAATTAGCGGGGTATCAAGGTCAGGTTGTTCGAGTAATCGGGACCACTGGAAACAAAGATTCCCATCGCGAATGGGATCAAAGAGCGTAGAGTTGGCGCAAAGGTGGAAGGTCGATTGCAGAGAAAAAAAAATCCATCTCCATTTCGATACGAGACCGGAGAGTCTCAGGCCTGAATTACAACGGGAGGGAAATGATATTTCCCTAAATTGGAAAGCCTCGAAAAGCCTTCCAACTGCGGAAGGGGGTTGGTGGGCAACCAATCTAATGAAAGGATATAAGGTAAGCACCGTGGTTACCTCTATCTCCGAGCATAGGTTGAATGTAACGCAAACGAGGCCAGCAAGCAGGAAGCAGCGAAAGGGTCAAATTGAAATTGTCGGGGGTGTGCGTTCAAAGCCGAACCCGCCGAGATAATTTCCATCGCCTTTTCCTTCCGTAATCAAACCATCCAGCGGCTTCTGTGCAATTACGTTGAAATTGATTTAAAATCGGATGCACGCTGCGTTCAACCGCCCTCTTTCGTTCGCGGCAGGGGGATCGCATTACAATTTCCCTAAAACGTTGCGGAGGGAACACGAGAGTTGCTACATAATTATCCGATCATTTCCTTTCCATTTTCATATCTCTCGAACTCGATGTTCCTAGACTACGTTGGCCCAGAAGGTGACACAAATGACATACGTATGCATAGTTTTAGCTATCCGGAGCAAGGTTTGCGATCTAAGCAACCTCTGCAGCAGAGCTTAATGCTCTTAGGGGACATTGCTCCAGAGCCCGCTATAAATGACTTCCCTGTCTCCCATCTATCCACACGTGACCAAGTCGCTCGATGAAGTTAGAGCCAGGTTGGCAAAAAAAATTCAGGACGCACCGTCTTTGTCCTGTGCGGTGCAAGCACGGTTGTTCGTCAAACCCAGGGAGGAGCGAACCGTCTATAAACTGACGAGCGAACGCGACGCCCACCTTTGTTCGGTTGGCGCGGCCCAGTCGCCCAGCGCACACAGGGAGGAGTAGATCGCGTGTAGACTAGCAAACAAGAGGAGCCGGTTGTATGCCGTCGAAACCTGGACAGGAAGAGGCGGAGGAAGCCTGCGTAATTCTCTTCTGTTGCAATTAGGGAATTAGTCAAGTCATACGGTGGCGGGGCACCGAGTGTACGCTAACGGGTTGCTTGATTATTTGGACAGTGTCGCGGGCACCTGTTGCCAGGACTCGATTTTCGAATTGGATGGAAGAGGATCGCGGAGGATCGGGATCGAGCGATGAGGAGAGATAACGGTCTTTGGATTGGGATCGTGTGTGTTTAAGACGTTCGGGTAGGTGTGACGAGGTGTACGTAAGCTTGACACAAAGTGATTATATTCCAGTTTCATTCATCGTAAACCGACCCTTGAGAACAATCAAACATTGCAATGTTCAAGGTCCTGTATTCTTCAAACTAACTTGAACCAACCAAAACGATAACTTAAACCCTCTTCAACCGTACCTGGACCACGTTATATTTCAATTCGAGCGGAATCGAGCGGCAAAGAGTGATCGATTTGACGTGGAATGGCCCCGAAAGTGAATATACTTGTCACTCGGTCGACTTGTTTTCACGAGCGTCGGGAGTCGATGCCCCCGAGGAAGCTATTATCGATGTCCGCGCGGAGAGGCTACGAGCGTCTAAGGAAAGCGTAGCTAGTCGGCCGCGTCTCAACGTTTCCAGCGACGGCTTCTCGGAAATTACCCCCTAAGCGGAGCTTAGCAATCTTTTCCTAGAGAAAAGAGCCTCCGTTGTCGCGATTCGGTCTAGACGAACTTTCGCAATATCGAGATACACAGGCCTCCCCGCCTCCTTCCCCTCTTGTACATTCAGACAAGATCGTTTCTTTTCCGCCAGAAACGCCGCGCTTTCATCTCCCAAACCGACTCCATCCGTGTGATGAAAAATAAAGGAGGAGCGATTCGTACGTATCAACGCGAAACGAAGTGATCCTGTAAAAGAGAGAAATGCGTTTCGCGGGAGCCACGATGATCTGAAAGTCTCGCGAAAAGAAGCACGCGAAAAACCAGGTCCCGATGAGAAACGTCGACGGTGTTTTCCCAACCGTGAATTAGTGCGACGTTTCTCGACAATTTTTTTTTTTTTTTTGGCCCGATGGCCCGTTTCCACGAGGGAAACTCGATCAAATTTGAAACTTGCCGCGAACGTAGTTCCAGTCGCGTTAATAACGTAGCTGTATCTTTCTTGGATAACTTGAAAAACATTAACGTCAAAGCTACCCTATTCCGGTAGTTTAATTTTAAAAACGAGTCCAACTAGGGTGAAATGTACCCTCTTTGGTGTTAATATCTACAGGAAGACAATTTTACGACGATATCCTATCGATGGCAGAGAAGAGGCTGCTTTTAATCTAAGATTTCATCGCCAGGCCTGTTCAGGCTGGGATATCGATTTAAACGCGACCCGGAGTGACTTCCAGGGGTTCGCGAGTGTGTTTAAAGGCCAACAGGGCGGCAGCCTCAAAGTGTCATAAATAACATTTCCCACATTCTGAACATTCAGCAAGTTACTGCAGGTTTCCTGCTCTAACCTCCAAACTAACTAACTTAATTAGGCTGGCACCGACCAGCCACTTAACTTCATCACGCCGCACTGTTGATCCACACATTTCTGCATATAACTGTAAGGGTTAGTTCTCTCGTTGTTGGTCAGCGCTCGACCCGGACGTACTTTCCGTTTAGTCCGTTTGATCTTGGTCCTCGTTCAGAGGAAACAGGGAGCGAGAATTGTTTGTCAGACGTCCGGTCGACGATTAACTTCGAGTACTCCGTAACCTAATTAAACGAGAATTTTAAATACATGGTCTGTTGCGAACGTAAGTCCGAATCGATCGTTGGTGGCTTGTAAAATGATTTCGACGGAATCGAATCCTGAGTGAATTTCGGATGAATACTCGTGAAATTGCGGAATCTCGATCGCTGTCTTTTCCATCCCCGAAAAATCCATCCATCAGCTTTAATACCCTCGCGTCACGAGGACCATTCCGTCTCCCAGTCGTTTACGAAGGTATCTAGCTATTTTCGTATCAAGTATCGCCACGTCATTGAAAGGAATCATAGATTCGGGATGAGAAATGTGTTCGGGAGGGCTCGCACGAGCCGTGAATCGAGAATCTCGTTGAACCCGGGAGGAGGGTGGCCCGTGTCGATGTTTCCTTTCCCACGTCACGCGTTTCCCTTTCGCGTATCTACCCGATCGATTTCCATATCCACCCCTCCCATCGCATCTGGCTGGCGCCCCTGCCCTCCTCGCGAGCAACAGCCCCGAACGAGAATGCGAAATTTATGGGCATCCAGCGTGGAGTTCCATGGAATTCAATCAACCGATATCGCTGTCATGCTCTGACGTGCCTGCGCGAAAACAAGAAAAGAAAATGAAGGGAAGGAAGAGGGGCGCAGTGGTGCCCAGGCCAAGTTCGAGTCGGCGTATGACATTATCACGCACCGACGCCGACGTTCGCCACGGAACTCACCGGAAATGAAAAGTCCTTCGCCGCTTCCGACCGTATTTCTGCGAAAGGAAAGTAACACATTCTACGACGACTTTATTCGACAATGGTGCGTCGCAGCACCATTTCTTGGGAAACGTTTCCACGAACGTTCGTTCAGACTGTTTTTACGCCCTCAGCCTCTCTTTATTAAGCTTTTATCGAATGATCGACTATCGTGGACGAATTTATCAGGTGTGTACGTTGGATAAAATTGAGACCACGTCGGGGAGGATCCAAACTGTCACCCTCTGATTTTTATGAAACTTTCCAACGAAGCTTTATCGCGCCAACCCGACACTTCCGTGTTGTATATCTGCCATTTTTCAACCAAGGGAGAGATCGACATTTACAAATTGTAAGAAACATCGAAAAATGTTTTATAAGAGACTTCTTAATTCCAGAACCTCCACAATTTTTACTTCGAACATACTTCTGCATCGTTTACAGTAGTAAACATTTAGAGAGCGATTCTCCGAGGCAAGATAAGATGAAACCGAGTTTTAACTAATTCTCGGTGCGGTTGTACGAAACGTAGCAGAGAAGCGCAGTCGAGATTCGACGTTAACTGAATTTGATATTCCACGGAATATTCTTTAACGCTGGTACGCTTCTTTTACCGATTCCATCGCGTTAAGGTAATGCTCTGGGGTTATTTCCCGTGAATTTCCTGAACGCCGCGAAGGATACCGAGTAACTATACCATTCCTATGTAAAATAATTGTATTCCGATACAGCGGCAACGTTTTGCCCGTCTCCCTGCGTAACGTTCGTATGAAAATGAAAAGACTTTCCCGTATCCTTTCCTCATCCGCCCAACGAGAGAAACAACTCGTTCCCTCCTACGAGCAAACGCTAGGAACCTGCTCATCTTGCGAAACGGTTTCGAGCCTTTGCGCGCTGAAACGTTCTCATTTACCAACATCGCGGGACGTCGTTTGAACGTGGCTTTGATTAAACATTCTCTGAAAAAGGAGAAAAAAAAAAAGTGGGACAGAAGGAATATTCTATTCGGATGTCCCTCGTTCTAGCCAATTAAAAAACCAATTTCCCGCAAGATCGAAGTGGCGAACTTTTTCTCCTTACCCTGTCACCATTTTAGAAACGAAGAAGACAAACACCTCGGAAGTTTCTTCGCTCCCGATCTACGTACCGTCCATCTCCGAACGAGTATTTCCACGCAAATTCCAGACGTTAACCCCCCCCCGCTAGGGTGTCAAAGGACAAGCTTATGGTCGCGTTTGCAATTCAAACCAGCTCGATAATCTCGACTGCATAATGCCATCGAATTAACAACCTTGGCGCATTCGGATGTTCGAGTTTTCCATGTCGAGCGTCCCTGGACGTCCTGGTCGCGAGCCGCGCGAACGCGTGGCTCGGTTGTTCTTATCTTTCGAATCCAAGTTTTCGATCAATGCCACTCAACCGGACTCGTGGGCTCGTCGAGCCCGTAACGTGTTAACTCAAAACATGCTCGCGTGTCACGCTCCCTTGGCACTTGATCCGATAGGACATCTATTCGCTGCGTCGCTTATCCGGCTGGTTAAACGAGCATTGGAAGTGGCGAAAGCCACGGTGAGCTAATTTTCTCGACGATCGACGGATTATCGCGCCGCGGCACGTGCTCCTCGGAATCGTGGCTCATTTTCACGCCATCCGCAGCTTTCTCGCAATTGCGACGGGGTCAGGTCTCCGCTAGGTCAGGCATTATCAGTCGTCGCGATAAAAAAAAGTAGCCCGCGAAAGTGTTACGCGGATTCCAGTCGGGGAAATTCCGAGTTATCGAGATCGTATTGTGGAATCTTTCCCATTAATCTTCATCTTCTTTTTTTTACTCTCGTTTGTCTTTTTTCTGCTTGGTTACAAGAAACGTCGTAGATCAGATTTAAACTGGTTCCGGATCTCTGTCGTTCGTTGGGATATGCTGATTGTAAGCTCGGAACGGGTATGATTTACGGGTTGCGTGCGTAATCAGCCGACCGTAGACGAGCGTTCACTCGAACGAGCGAAAGAGCGGAACGCTCGGATGTCTTTTGACGCGTCCACCGTCGAGCATTTTAGTCCAACTTTCTTTTTAACTCGACAGCCTGGTGGATGATCGAATCCAAAACAAGCGACGTTCAGTGACTGTCTCTGTAAAACTGTTTATCCGAGCTACCAGATCCCAAGTACGATAAATCAAAAGTGAACGGCAACGCGTTACGGTGCTCTCGCGCTATTTGTCATCTCGCAGTCAAAGAAGTTCTCGAGAGTTATTCGATGAACTCGAACACCCTCGAACAGTCATCTTTCATCTCGCATTGAGACACAATGGCCAGGTTCCGCTACCATCGGATCCCCCAGGGCCATAACCTCTTCGGTTCGGATGGACGCTGAGGATTTCTCAAAAAGCGTAAAACTCGCGACAGCCGCTCCAAGAGTTGCGCGATACGTGGGAGAAACATGCCACTTTGCCTGGAAGGCTTCCCCGGCTATTAATTATTCTGGGCTCGCAGAGACGGACGAGTTTGCTCAAGTATGTAGCAAGTTAGCCAGTGTCTTGGAGGTCTGGCACCGCTTCCGGCGATTTCTGCTAACTCGGATAATTCAACGACTCGAGTTTCCACAAGCCGTGTGCGCTTTAGTGGCCTGGGGAGGCGGGTTGCGACCTCGTCCACCCACTTTCGGTATCCGCCGGATAAATTGTCATATCTGCCGCTTTTACGAGCGCGCTCCGCGTCCTCGGGACGTCGTAATCCCGCAGGAAACCTTGGACCCCGTGGTACATTCCGCTGTTCGATTGTTATTCGCGAGGGGTGGTTCTCAGTTTGCGCCACGACGCCGACGTCGCGACGAGGGCTCGTCCGCTAGGGGAAATCCCCGATGGATCCCTAGATATTTAAACGAGCTTTCGCCGTGGCGATGGAGCTCCAAGCGATGAAGATAATGATATATTGCGGGGGTCTTTCGGTTGCTACCTTGGAAGATATTTAATGGCGAAGCTCGAAGGGGTGTTTTAGGTAAATGAAGCTGTTTCGCTGGAATTCGAGCTGGGTATTTAGATGGATCAGAATCCTGATATGATTTTCTATGGAACGCCGATGGAATCGTATCGAATTGTAGCGGAACACGCTGTTGGAATTCCACTGAAATTTAAAAGGATCAAACTTTCGAATGAAATTGTACCGAACCCTGACGGAATTCCACCGTATTTATAACGGAAGAGCATCCTAACGAAAATCTATTCGAATACCGAAAAATTGTAATATTAAAACTACGAAATACGTATAATTTACATCAAATGTAAAATGTTCTGCCCACCTCCGATTCGCACGATATTCCAAACAGATGACCGATGACAAATTTCAGCGTCGCGCGAGTGGCAATGAGCGATCGGAATGTTACAAATTTAACAGGATTTTGTTTATCTCGCCATGATAAAGGTACGTGGGTATCAGGTGTGGTAGCGGCTAATACATCACCGCGTGTAATAATCCATCAAGCGGAGAAAAAATATGGCGACACGATTTTATTGTCACGCGAGTCACAGGCCGCGTACCGCGGCTGACGTGCGTGTCGCGATCACGTTTATGAATGAATGCGCGCGGTTTATTCGCTCGATGCACTTTTGCCAACTTCCTCTTGGATATTCGAGAGCATTGTTTTTCGTTTACGAGAACTCCGGAGCATTTTCGATTATTTCTAAACAGTGTATCTTGATAAACAATACTGCGCAAAGTTTGATTGTAAAGGAAAACAGGCCACGAAGTGTAAAAAAAAAAAAAAAAAAAAAAACATGGGCATATCGGAGAATCGCACAAAGATACGTCTTCGTTAGAGACGATACAACGATTTCAACGCATAATGCAACGCGACTCGCGGAATTGCTCGATTTATCGGAGGGAACGTGTTCATTAAACAGACAAAAAAAAAAAAAAGTAACAGGCACAAGTGTCGCTTGACCTCGTTACGGGTCGTGCAATTACGTTGGACCCCTCTCGCGTTCTTGAAAATGTCGGAAATCGACGGGAGGCGGGGGGAGGAGTCGGGCACATCCATTAAATTCATCCTCGTCCCCCGATGAAAAGGTCTTGTCTCCCTCGGTACAATTCTCGCCGAAGCATGCGGCCGTTTGCAGTCACGCCTCGTTGAATTTCAAGTTTTACTTGTAGAAGAAGAGGGATAGCGACCTGTTTTTTTTTTATGCCGAATCGAACATTAATTAATAACTCGCGAAAATCGAGGAGAAACGACACGTGTATTCCGAGGAAACGAAAGGAAAATTTCGGGAGAAAAGAAACGGAGAAGGAAAATGGACGACTGTCCAGCGTCCTGGCGGAAGAATGACGGCCGAAGGAGAGGAGAGTTAGGTTAGTCGGAGAAAATGTGAGCAGACGACGGGGGGCTCCTCTCGAGTTAAGTGGTTAGCTCGAGAAGCGGTTTCGATTAGCCAGCTCGTTGAACCCGTGGCTCGACGATCGGCGTCGTGCAAGAGGCCCCGCGAGGATTCCAACCCGGAGAATCCTTCCTCCCGTTCCCCATTCAGTCCCCCCTGATACTCCATATTGCGTTTGTCTGCTCGTGATCTATGGCGGCGTGAATTCGTTCGATGGTGAAATTGGAGGCAATTGTTTCGTCGAGAGGACGTTGCTTGATTCTTCGGCAACCGACTCTTCGCCGTTCCTTTTCGCCAGGGTCGACGAAGCTGGCAGACCGAGACTGGTAGGTCAGGAAGTGACCTTTCTGTTGGAACGAGGTATTCAGACGTTTATTCCTTTGCACCGTGCGAAGGCGAGAAGTTGATTAATGGGTCTGACTAGTAACGGTGTAATCTCCTAGATTATAAAATTCTACGGAGTTCTTGTTAAAGTTCTATAGTGCAAACTAAGAGATTAGACTGCTACCAATTAGACCCATTAGCCAACTTTTCGCCTCTGCGCGATACTAACGAATAAAATTTCTAATAAAAATAAAACCTAGAAATAACAACCCTCCCCTCTCACCCTAACCATCCCTCTCGTGGCTCAATTCGCCCTAATGAATTTTCAACTCGTTAAAAGCTCCAGAAAGTGTCCCAAGACGAAACCTTCATCCTCGCAGCCTATTGACAAATGGCTGTCGAGGATCGCTCCGGGAAGTCCAACTATTAATCTCGCCCGTCTCGTCGCAAACTTACAAAATCTCCATTCTCGACTTGTCCCCCTGTTTGTCCCGAATCCATCAGAGTATTAAAGCGCGAGACTTTCGCCGGTAACCGCGTTCTCGTTCGTTTCTGAAGGAAATCACAACTGCCGGTGAAGACGAAAAGACGAGGGCGGCGTGGCGAACATTTTCAGAATTTCAGCCCCGCGAGAAACGTATCCATCCGAGAAGGACGTCTAACAAACTCAAACGGAATTTCGCTTATGACATACTTTCCCGTCGAACGCTCGTGTTTGTCGACGGCTTCGCCTTCCACCCCTCGTCCCTATCGGGCAAACACGTCCCCCGAAATCCGTCTATGCAGTCGGGTGCACGCAAAGGTGCTTAACCGATTCTACTGAACGAATTTTCGATGGGCCACGGTGCATCGTAAACAAACGTCCCTCTCCTTGTATCGTGCATTTGCGATGTCTTCAAAGGGTCACCGGATAGCGAACACTCGGTACCCTGTGCGGACGAAATGGAAGGCCGTGGTACCGAATTGGCCGATTAGGGGAATGATGGACACGCTGGTCTGTCAAGTGGAAAGAAGAGAATCGGAGGCTTGAAGTACTTGGACGCTATTGTTCGAGGCTGAAGAATGCATCGGTCCGAGGATCATATGTAGAGGCACTAGGTTGTCTGATCGATGCAGTCTGGATTCACTGTCTTCCAAGTCGAAGACGAGGCTCGAAGAGCCTCGGAGAAATAGAAGATGGGAATATACGTAGGGTATTTTAACAATGGCTCTTCCAACCATCGCCCCAAGTTTTACAAGAGTACGATGCTCCTTCCGGAGAAAGCACGCTTGGGAACTCTCTCGAGACGCGTTCTAATCGCGAATCGAATCGGAAAACGAACAGGTCTGTACCAGAGCGGAGTTCGAATCATTTCTGAATCATTGAAATCAGCCTGGCAGAATGCGATCCCGCTGCATCTGCGACTATCCGCGTTCGCAGGAGCGTTGAACGCGATAGGAATGGTTCTCCTCGTGTCGTCTTTATTCGGGCTGGGTCGATCGACATGCTGTATCTCAGTCTCCGCATCTAATAATAAACGGGTCGAGCATTGTTGGAAAATGGGTCGGACGGCACAGCATCTGCCGATGTATCGAGCAAACGTGTACGTGTGCAAGCACGATGCACGGCCACTTTCCTGTTGGAGCTGCCGCTTGCATAATGCCATCCCCATCCCCGAGACCTGTCCGAAGCGTGACACGTGGCAGCCCGAATGAATGCTCTCAGGAATCGGCACAGTTTCGAACTTTGTGCCGAAGACGTCCCTTTCACAACCACCGGGAGGATGTATCGCCAGACCTCTGGGAAACGACGACGCTCTGCGAAATGTTGATTTCATCCATTCGAGAAGAGGGAGGATCTCTTTCGCTTTCCTCAATTTTAAAATTGAGTAAACCCTGCCTTAGGTACGATTCGCCAAGCTATTCTTCATCTGGATAATTAACCAGCGTTCTATTTACTCTGCGATCCATCAAAATAACTATTCTAACTTAGCTTCCATCTAAATCTGATTTCCATTCAGAGAAGCTCTCTCCAGTTGAATTTCTTGCCTGCAGATGAACAAGGTGACTACGTTCTCTCAAATTTCGATTCTGTACGATGGGATTACGGGGTTCCCATTACAGTTCTATCAAGCTTGAATATCGAGCGTTTCGTGCGAGTTTGATAGAAACACGATATGGAAATTGCGTTACAGTTTCCTATTCTTCTCCCCATCGGTTATCAGACTGGAGGCCAGGGGAACGAGAAAACGAGGCGTTTCGCTGAAACCCACAAATCCATCTGTCGCGTAGGGCGACGCGATAAATTTTCGCGAGAGGGGAGGGCGGGGGCACCCAACTAAAGATCGACCGTGGCGCTGCTCCGATAATATAGGTGCGAAGGACCGCAAATCCAACTCCTGTGAAACTGCTGCGATAAATTCACGTTTGTCTGTCGTATAAGGGACAATCAGTCGCGAGTACCGGTGAAATAGGACCGCGGAAAGCTCTTTCGCCTTTGAGGCAGTTTAATAACTTTGCTACTCTCAATTACGGGGTAAGCAACAGCAGAACCGACGACCACCAGCAGCAGAGACAAACGCTGCGCGATAAAACTTGGTTCGGTCGAGGTACTTGGTGATTTTTAGGTGAAAAAGTACCGAATTATCGTCGATATCGAAACGGCAATTTAGAGAGGCTCCGCTGATCGAATAACACGGCTATGCTCAATTAGGGGAATAGGCAATGAGCAGGAAGACGCGAACCAGGCCGAGAGACAAATGCTGAACGATAACTTTCCCCGATGTTTGGCCGCGGGAATTCGTACGGTTCGTTCATAGTTTATAAGCGAACGTCACGGAGCGATAAATCCACCGCGAGCTCGTT
This sequence comes from Hylaeus anthracinus, assembly GCF_026225885.1. Classification (NCBI taxonomy): domain Eukaryota; kingdom Metazoa; phylum Arthropoda; class Insecta; order Hymenoptera; family Colletidae; genus Hylaeus; species Hylaeus anthracinus. The sequence goes on from NW_026534409.1 coordinate 17,468, forward strand.
CGTTTGGTACTGCTCCCGTGGATCTATTCCAGGATGGAGAAAAGAATCCGACGGAAGAGTCACGACGATTACCCACGAACCACACACCTAGGGGAGGCCCCGAAAGTCCAAACTAAGCCGGCGCATCTGTTACAAACTCTCGGCTGCGGGATTCCTTGACTTAAATTTCGGCCGTGGAACGCTGGCAAGAATCCGAAACTTTGCCCGGTCTCGGGGACGCTGGCCTCGTTCGTCACTGCATAAGTTAGATGGAAACACAGTTGGTCAGAGGTCCAGGTGTCCCCGGCCAACGTGGAATCACGGCGAGGCCAGAAAATTACTTTTTAGTCGCTCTCCAACTAACGATCCTGACGTCAAACGCTTGGAAAGAACGGCAAGTTACGAAAAGATACGAAAGCTTAATTTTGAATCCAATTTATCGTTCCACATATATACGAGGATAAATTACGACGACGATATATTCGACCACGATTGCGTAATTGACGAGGAAAAACGTGATTTCTCCGTTGGTAACGCGACCCGTTGTTCATAGCTGGCGGTTGTAAATAGCGGGGAATAAGTAGCGTGAAATGTAGAGACGAAACTTTCCAAACTCGGACGGGAGAAATTTATTTTCTCGTTTTATCCGGGGATTGTTCGGTTAGTCCGTGCCTGGGACGACCGAAGCAATTTCATCTCAGGTAACACAAACTGATATAGAGGAAGCTTTGTTCATCCGCGATACCGTCTGTCCTACGCCACGGGAAGCCTCTTCCCTTCCACTTTCGCCAACGAAACTTGTCTGTTACAGCTACCAACCTCTCCTCCCCAGTTTCGGGATTAACAACGACGCGACCGCTAATGTAAACGGCTCGCGGTCAGATTGAGTTGCTCTTCGCGCGGTTAACGACACGCAAAGACTAATTTCCCCCCCGTTAAGGGGGTGCGTATTAAGAAGTATTATTTCTTGTTAATGTTTTTACAACTATACAACTATACAACAATATTAAAACGAGACTTTACCAGTCACTTTTCGCATTTTCTCGTACCACCCTGGGTCCGTCATTTTGAATTTCTCAATCCTGAGTTCAGATTTGGAGTTGCAGTCTAATAAATTATTCAATTACAATTGTAAAGCCAGTACGTTAATGGTTACGGTCAAGTTGTACATACAACGACGCACCCTCTCGAATAAAACTCGCTCGCTGGCTCGTTACGTCTATCTGCGCCGTTTAATGCTCGCAATAAAAACGTTGCTTCCATCCGGTACTCCGAACAAACACCCGACAGCCTGACCCGAAGGTATTGATCGCCTCTTGACACAAATATGAAATTCCCGTTACTCCTACGTAGCCTGGCGCGCGTATCCAGCGCGGATGGGTTGGTTTAAAAAAAAAACGCAAAACTATTTACGACGAAAACAAGACGCGCACTCGATCCAAGGCAAAGGTATGCAGCAACAACCGATAGAAAGCACATCCGTGCGAGTAACGGACCAACGAACATTGCGTCTCTTTCCGTCTAGTTCCTCGTCATCGTTTCCGTAATTAAGGCGCTATAGATACTGGAGGGAAGATATACATCGCACGCGAAACCACGCCGTTCCCCTTTGATCTCCCAGTGTAATTGAAATTTTTTCTCCTTGTTCATTTTATCCACGAATCCCTCTCCTTTTAAATATTGCTGAGAGCACGAGGCACACGACTGCCTTCTTGCCTTCTGATTTAATCACCCCGGCCCCGGAATTACCCCACTATTTTACGGTCGAGGGCTACCGCGTGCAGGAAGTCCTCCGCCAAGATCCACAGACGCTTTGTACGCGAACACCACCTCGTACCCTATCCAACGCACCGATGAAACACGAGTCGCGGTGAATTACAACGCCTCGTACCGCATGGAAGCCGACTCGTGATACATACGGGTCCACGGCCAAGGCCTCGCAACTTCCGAGGCGACCGAGAGTTACGACCGACGTGGAACGGAATCCCCGGAGAAAGACACCGGGTCCTTCGATCGTAAAGCAGATTTCAAAGGACAGGAAGTGTCTGTGAAGGCCTTCGAACAGCCGCGCCGCGAGTACACGGCTGCCGACGTTAAATCCGACGTCGACTCGTAACCATCCGGCGCGAGCTGACGGCAGAACGGAATTCGAGGGAGAATCATCAAAAATGGTTGGAAACAAAACATTCGTAATATCCTAATGATATCAATCGATGAATAATTTTCGTCTGTTTGGAATGCGTTTCGAGGGTAATTAGGGACCATTTTATTTCGCGTCCCCTCGAACGCGGCACATCGATGAATCGTCGTGTAATTCGAAGGGTACACCGAGCGAACGTTTGCAATTCATGACGTCCCGTGTTCTCGCATTCGGTTCATAAAGTGCCCGCGTACACAGCGGCTGTTTATTCACCGCGGCGGCTGGAAGACAGTTTCTCTTCGTGTAGCGTTCAAACGACGCAGAATGGGATACTAATTCGAGCAGTGTCGAAACCTTTGCGGTTCAGGTGCAGGCAAATTTTATTCGAATAACAGACTACGAATAAAGCGATTTATTCGGTGAATAATTATTCCAACAAGGTGTCGATCGGTTCGATCATAGATTTTACGTTCGTTCTACTTTTATTAAGATCGTTCCAAGATCGTTCGCAACTTTCATCCCAAGCGACTTTCCGAGTCGAATTTATTCCAAAATATTAATAACGGAATTATTCGAGGAGCGCTCGTTTCGGGAGGTAGCTGCACCCAAAAGGCTCGAAGCACGCGAATAAATTGCGTCACCTTCACGGACCAATTAATTCAGGGACTCGTGGACCGTTCACCTGACGGCGCTGCGCAATGGAGCGCGGAGATATATCTGAAATGTAATTCGTACGCGTAATATTCACGGGACTTCCAGACAAGTGTATCCAGCGTTATCACCGGCTGGTTGAGAATTACCATGGAAATAGATATACTAGCGACGATTATTACCGGCCAGACACGGAAAGTTACCGGTGTCCCTCGACCAGATCGGCTAGATCGATACGACACGTCCTACGTGGACGTCGAAACGAGAAACCTTTGCATTTCTATTAATTTAGCGGGCCAACTCTCGCCCACCTCTAAAGCGATCAAACATTTTCTTTATTTATTCGTCCAACATACAGGAAAAATCAAACCAAGTCCTATCTGTTTTTACACGCGTGATCAACCTACATGTAGACTGTTGGATTACGTATAAAAATTTTGCGTCATCCCACAACAGTATCGATCAATTTTCATTTTTCTCAGTTTATGTACAATAATATGCAGTTTCCCGCTTTAATAAATGCATAAATAAAAATATTATTCATCGAGTTCTTAGTCGAATAAAATGCCGTCTATACAACGTATGGCCGAGAATCTCGGATTGAAACCGATTTCGCCGCGCCAACGCCGCTGATAGATGAGGAGTACCTGCGAACCGGTGGCTTGCGCAGGTTCGGTGTACCGCGGCGAGTAACGTTAGGGGCACAGTTTTAATCCGAACCAGCCGTCGTGGGCGTCGAGATCTTGTCGTTACGTGGCACGTTCGTGTTCCACGAGTCAGCCCACGTGTCCGCCATTTACCATTTACCGTACAGCACCGCGACCACCGTCAACTTTCTTAGGAAAATTGGCCCCATCCGTGAGTCGCCATTGTAACTCACGGGACCACCTGTCGACTGCCCTTACCCGCGGAATCAATTTTTCACACGTGATACAACATTTATTCTATATATCATCGTGGGCGCGCCATTCAGCGATTTTTCTGCGGACCTGCAGGTCCCTACGCAGATTTTTGCCATTCTTCGATCTTTATTCTTCGTTTTCTTTTACACTAAATTTGAAGTTCTTCGAGTGCCCTTGTTTTATTGCAGCAATGAACGTAAGCGTGATCGTCGAACATGGCACGCGAACCGAGGCCATTGGAAACACTTTAGGTTAACAGTTCCAGCTCGAAAACTCCAAATGGGTCCAAGGTGTGTAGCGCACCTGTTTCTTTTTTCAGAAATTCCAGAAACGCGACCATAAGCCGAGTCCGTTCCCGTCGAGAGGAACAAGTGCAGCCGGCAGCCGCGCGCCTTAAAATTAATCTAATCAGACGCGAACGGGGCGCGCCTAAGTGGATTCGTACATTAACAGCAAGGGCGTTTAGCGAAGGTGGCCTCGTAGCACCTTGGAGGAAGCGGTGCTCCGACTCTCTAGATTTACCCTAGCCCTTGCGCCCGTTCATTGACTTGCAGAATAATTGGTAATTAGTCTGCGTGCACGAGCGTCGCAGGGCCCATGCCGTTAACTTGGCGCGCTGCTTAATGGAACTTGTGATGCTGGCGAAATATCGGCATTTGTCATCGTGGACGATGCAAATGATAGATGGAGAAACTAAAAAAGATAGAAGGGACTCTGGGTATTGTAATATTCTCTGGTAACGCGTATTTATTTCACGCTTTCCAGAGGCAAAAATTGTCGTCGTCGAAACATGCGTCCCTTTTAAAATGTTGTAGGTTGTTCGGTTTTCTGAGAGACCTACGAGCCCGCGAAAAAAAGGTGCCAGGAGGGTGAACGACTACAGGGAAGGTACTTTAACCTGGAAGCTCATTTACGAGCTGGCAGCGTCGAAGAAGCGAAGGAGAGAAGCTAATGGCATCGAATAAATTATCACGCCAATCAAGGGCACGGAATGCCGCGGCAAGGTACCCGATTACACCAGTCGAGTGATACGCCCCGCTCAATCAAGGCGTCTCATGCCAAACGTAATTAATTATTTTCAATCGCGTCCGCTTAAGGGCCGGTATAAAGTTCCTCGCGCGACCAAGAATGATCACCGTGTTCGGTGCGACGCGTTTACAAGCGACAGTCCTTGTTCGCGCGGATACGAACGCGTCATTAATTAGCGCGTTTATCGTTTGCGTCGCTCTGAGCGACCAGCAATTAAAACACCTGCGAGCATTTCGAAAATCGAAAGAGAGAAAGGTGAAAAGAGAACGAAGCTTTTAGGTTTTGATCTTAACTTTTCGAGCAAAATTCCCAAAAGAAAAAGAAAATAAACCTCAAGGATTCGTGTCGCAGAAGAATCCAAGAAACGACCAATTCCAGCCCTTCCTCGATAAGAGCTTTGCATCCCTTGGTTGAGAGCCTCTGCGGAGGTCGCCATTGACCTTCGCTCCGCGAGTTTCTCTCCTCGACGATCCCACTTGAACTAAAATCGCGGAAAAAGAATAAATTAGGAACAAGACAGCCGCCCCGCGATTGTTCCTCCCCGGCTAATAAACGAGTAAGTGACGGGAGGTAAATTCGGTCCGTCGCGTGAATATTAATTACCGAAATTGTGGTCGGCGTACTAATCCCCCACCCCATCTTCTGGGTGCTAAACGGAAGTCCCTCGTCTTAAGTTAATATCGCGCCTAGGGCGGTTGGAAATTGTCGGAAGTCGGGACGAAGGGCAAGGAATGATTAAAGTCTCGCGAGCCCTGGCCAGCTTTCACCGTCTCCGCGAAGATTAGCGGCCGACGAATCAATTAGTCGGGGAGACAGGGGGAGAGGGCCCTTGCCCGGTTAATTGCGAGACTCTTTCTCCCTCTCGCGGATCAGGCAGAGACGAACTGGGAAAAATCCGGCGAAACCCACCGCGAACGCTTGGAAAACTCCACGAGATGGCTCCTGGTGGTCTCGACGAATCCTCCCCTTCGTCCATCCTTCTCTTCCACGGCCCGTGAACACGGGAATTTCAATATTAGCCCGTCCGAAACGGGAAAGAGACAAAGAAATACCACGAACCTTCCGGCAGACGCGTGTCGCCTTCGACCTTACCGGAGTGTCTCCATCGATTTTTCTTTCGGAGCCGAGGAATGCCTCGAAGGAATCTCGAAATTGGACGCCAAGGTAAAGGTACCAGCTGCGGACCACTCGAGGCATTCGCTCTGCCGATGGAAAGAACGGCCGCTGTATTCTAGCAAACAGCTACCAAACAGCTACCAAAACTGTACCATCCATATTTTACGAGTGGCGCTGCTTAACGGCACGAAATAATTAGAAAAACACGAGGGGGGTGGGATGGAAAACATGATCATTAGCGAAAGCAGGAACGGGGATCGCGCGAATGCAATGCCAGCGTCAATCGGACGACAATCGTTAACCATTCGAGCGAGTAGCACGTGACTGAATCGGGAATTCCGTGGATGGACTTGGTTAGCTCGCTTACACGATTATTTCGGGACACGTACTTTTAACCACGGCTCGGGGGAAACGTCGAGGAATGCTCTCAAGGTGAAGGAAGGCCGCTTGAAAGAAGAACACGCACGGCGTTGTGCCATGTTGGAGAACGTGCAAGTGAATCGTCTAAGGGCAACCGTAAATCGACCCGAGACGTGAAGAGGTACAAAAATTTTCAAAATTTTTCAAGATTGTAGAATAATCAAGGGTACAGTGATCACTCGGGGGATGAAACGGGTTGAGAGTCGCTGATAGACACGCGTTTGGGATCGATACCGATTCAAATTTCTATTTTAATCGCAATGGTAGGAAATGAGACGATTCGTGGCGATTTAAAGTTCGATCGCGTCGTATTTACGCGTCACCGGGGCACAAAGTTTGCTCGTCCACTGACAGTCAACACAGGTACACCAATCCACCTCTAATTACCGTTGGTAATCAGATGTCTGACCGTCACGGCAAACTGGCTAGTTACCAGTTGCGCCAATAGTCAATACCGCGCATCGATCGCGAGCCTCGAACCGGCTGCAACTACTCCGTTGATATCCGTAAACAATTCACGTTGATTATCCGTTTATACAACGGGGCCCTCGATGCAACAACGTAACACGGTTCGCCATTGTGTTCTTGGGGAATTTGCGTTTTCTTCTTCCATGCTAACGTACTCAAAATAAATCGTTGCCTCGATAAGAGACGCCTAATGCCACCTGGAATTACGCTAACAAACTTCTTTGAATACATGATAAGAAGGCAAATAGAAATAAATTTGATGAGGTACGCCGGTGGTCCCTGGGAAAAGTGCTAAATTGCCACACCTGAATTTAATGAACGTACTAATAAAATGAATGAATATGTACCAACTAAATTGCGCCCAGAATCGATGGTTTCGGCCGAGGCTCGATTCTCATCGCTACGCGTAAAATTTCCCCCTAAATATTTCAGAAACAGTTTGGAGGCAACGTGTATACTCGGTAACTTCTCCACCGTAATAGCAACCGTGTTTGCGAAGTTAGTTACTTGATAGAGGTGCAGCGGAGACCACACACGGCACGCCTCCGACGATGATGAGAGGAATAACTCATTAGCTTTGTAGCATAACTCCCGTCTGCCACGGTGCCGCGATACCGTCTGAATTATACGGCGAATCACGTTAATACCGGATGACGGAGATTCCCTGTATAAGGCATAGATCACCGGCTGTCCAGAGGCCGAAAGTTTTTCGCATAATTTTCCAATAAAGTCGAATATTTTCCTAGCGCGGTCCGAAGTGATACCTCCGCGAAAGCTCGCTGCGAGTTGTAAATCTTTGAAGTGGCTTTCGCAGAAGTAAAGATTTCCACAACCTTTCCGGGACGAGTTTTCTCCTTCCTGTCACCCCCTCCTCCCTTCTGGTTACTTATTTCTACTCGCAACAACGAGCAGGAAGAAGATAAAAGGGCCAAGTTTAATATTAAGGCAATAAACCCCTCGCAGCCTTGAATTCTTCCCAGCAATATATCGTCGACTATGACATTGTGTTCTCTAGTAAACGCTGCTCCCAGAATCCACCGACTTTTCCCGTGGGACGCGAGAACGCTAAAGCGATTCGCGACCTCGAGTTTCTGGCGCCGATAAATTCGTTCGAAGGTGTGGAACGGAGGTACGAGATCGATAAGATAGAGTACCCTGTCGGTGGTGCGGTTCACGCCATCGTTAAGACTCGATAATGCAGAACACTAACTAACATCGAGAGAGTTATCAACGGAGTGTTCCGCGGTATCGATGGGCGAGCTGCCTAAGGGAATTCCCTTACTCTCTGAAAAGATCAAAGTATCTTATCCTAAAGTATCTATTCGAATGTTGAGATGGAAATACATTACATCGAATATTACAGCGACGCAGCCCTGGGAAGCAAGGAGACAAGAGTACCAGGCGAGAAGTAACGCGATTAATTAATGTCTCAAAGCCTATGAGTCATTCCCTTGACTCGGTCAATGAAAGGCCTGTGCAGTTGCAAATTAAGAGGTCGGTCGAGGAATTTCTTGGTCGCAGAGTCTCTCTATCCTCCCAGACTTTGCGTCTCGAAGGAAAAACGAATCGTACTCGGTGTAAAAATTCTCAAGCACCGATGACTTGAATGATAGAATATATAAAAAAAAAAAAAAAAGATAAATATACGCTAGTAGCAAGTCTCGAGTAACCAAGTTCTACTTTCTTTTTAAATTCAATTTCTTTAGCGCTCGTTTCGTCGCGAAAAACGACCAGTCCGCTTCTTTACTCTTAGAATCCTCTCGTTTAATCGTTCGCGACTCGCAGCCAAGATTTACGCGTTTGCGTCGAAGATTAATTCGCGAAATCTGGGTCGAAGGTTTCCGTTTGCTCGGCAGCGCGGCGGCTATTTTTCCTCGAATGCTGGGAATCACAGCAGGTGAATCGTATTCGCATAATTTACGATGGTTGCTCGCTACGAAAACGGCGCGCGGTGTGCGCCGAAGTGAGTCAGAGGGACGCGTGTACCGCTAGGCACGGCGTCGGTAAATCCTGAAATACGCGCCAGAGAAAACACACGGCCGAGCAAATAGACGCTGGGAATTATCCGAAGGATGAAAATTGCCATAAGGCCGTTCGTCGAAGACAACGTTGCCTCGATTTCGTTTCTCGACAAACTGCTCCTTATTCGACGATTTATTAACGCTAGGCTTACGATCATTTCGATCCATTCGAAATTTCAGAAGGTTTCACAGGAACCGTTTACACTACTCCCCGTTCGAATCCCTGTTTCCGATATTTCATGAAAACAATTCCTATATTTACATCTCTTACTCGAATTCATTTATCCGTAGAAGAATTTCCTTTCGACGCGATGTACGAGCGATCGCAGAAATTGAGAAGACAATGCTAGAACCGTGGAAAACGCTCCGGACGTGGGAACGCGATACAAAATGTAAATCCAGCTTAACCGCCCACGCTGAATTCTCTCTCTCGCATCGAAGGTGTCCGGGTAAAGGTATTTCGCGCGGTTGCACGAATGCTCTAACATTGGTAAACGTACGCGTAATTGTTCGCGATTTATCGTTCGATTAGAGCGTGTTCCTCGAATATTCGTGAGGAGGGGAATGCTGCCGCGAGATTTAAAGCAACGGTGTATTAAGTTGCAGTTGAATAACACCCAGTGATCTTTGCGAGCGATTCCGCTGAAGAATATCGAAAGTTTTCAGGTGTTTGGGAGACTGGAGGACTCGAAACTGTCGAGTCTGATAGTCGAAAGAAAATACGAGATACGAAAAATCGTAAATTAAAAGAAAAGACGATTAATTATGAAAGTGGATAGAGAACGTAGGAGCCGTCAGTTTCTCTCGAGCATGGATAGGGAGTTCGACCAATTTCCTCGGCCATCTCTGGACCCCGGTCGATAATTATCCTTTTTTTTTTCTCTTTCACGAAATAAGGGACGAAGGGGGAGACAGAGGCAACGTTTGGTCAGATGGGGGTTCGACTCTTGCCAAGCGCCGAGGCCGCATTGCAGATGCACGTGCAGCCTCTATACGGATTTTCGATTTCATTTACTTTGTTTTCGAGCTCCCTGCGGTCTGAGAAACGGATGGGAACAGCCACGATTTTTCCTACCTGCTGTACATGAAAAGAAACCGCTACAAACATTTAAGAAGCCTCGATTAATCGGTGAAAGCAAGAAGCATTTGACACTAGAGCGACGCTAGAAAAGGAAATGATGGCAAATTGACGAGACTCGAGTAAAGGGAGCTCTAAGGAGAGAGTTAAAAGATGTTAAATTCGGACAAATTCTCCAAGACCTAATTTTTAGCAATTCAAAGCAGATTGCCTCACTCGACTTCGAAGGACGTCAACACGTATGAACCACGCTCGTTAATAATTCACAAGCGGGGGTTGGAGGTGTGGAAACGACGAAATAGATTTATCACGTTCGCGAGCGGATCGGATTCAACCCGGAGCCGCTTTATCATTTATTATTGGAAATTCTGTCGGCCGGTGACAGCGTTCCTCGTCGAAAGGAATAGAACGGGCACTTTATTCAGGAAGTTGACTCGCATTAAAACCGAAACTCCGACCGGGTTCTTTATTAAAACAATCTTTACGCGATATCTCCCCCTGGCCTCGAGCCCCTCACTCGTGGGATCGCTTATTGAAATTTTCTCGGCGAGTTTTCCCGAAGAGGAAGGCCTGGTCTCCCCTCCAGATTCGATTTTCATTTCTTTCGGTAATTTTCGTTTCACGGTTCCAAGGTTTCTGTGCATATATGTTGTAAAAATCCTTATTTACATTTTTTAGAATCTAAACAGAAAACAGCCGGGTTGAAAGGATTTAAGGGTAAAAGAAACCTACGACTCTTTTGTTTAATACAAAATCGCAACAATTGCAACATTTTTAGATTCGACGCTCAACTGATACAAAGCAATCGCGTAAATCCACCCAGAGATAATCATTCAACAATGGGCGATTGAAAATAAATCTGAGCATATTCTTAACGAGCACCACTCGCGGATGACGACTGAAACGTATCTGGGGCACAGTTAACTCTGCGCATTCCGCTTGCTTGACTCCTTGGCGAGATGAAACACTGCACGTGCTCCGAAAGACAAACGCGCAGGCCCGTTTAAGCCGGACGCATAAATCCAGACGATTTTTTCTTGTAAAGATGACGGACAAGCCGAGCGTTGAATCGATCGCCGGTTCCGTGCCACGAATTTCGATGGTGTCTCCGATCAATTTCCATTAGCCGCGAGTGTTAAGTAATGGAAAACGTCGAGCAGAGAGCTCGGACTATTGTTCGAGCGCGTGTTGAACGTTCCGCGCCTCGATATCGTAATTAACCTGCGCTGGGTTCGGGATCTGGGTCATGCTGAACACGATAAGCACGGAGCTGAGGCAGTCCGTGGAGGACTGTTCGTAATTTGTCACTAATTCTGCGAGTAATTCCACGGGCAGCGGTTGCGGTCGCTATCGGGCTAAGTTATCGTTGGATCTGAGCTACTCTGGAACCGGATTGCAGAGCGTAAGACGGTTTATGGAGGGAAGAACTGTTGTTCGGGGTTGTTTGGTACTATAGGGCCGTAGGTTATGGTCGGATCTGATTCAGAGGCACGCTGAACACTTGCCTTCGGGGCTCTACGCTGATGCATGCGACGTTGAACACATTTCTGGGCGGAATTGATCACTGAAATTTGTTGTCGACATCCTTGGTAGCTGCTAGATCTTTCTTGCTGTTAACTCGATAAATTCCGAGCTTGTATGTTACAAGATCGGTATCGATTAGTCTGGCTGATGGATATAGAGAATTGTCAACAGGTACTCGTTAAATAATAAATAATCGACACGACTATTCGAGCCTATCTAAAATTTATGGAAGGATATCGTTTCGTCAGCCATCGGTTAATCGGTTAATCGGATTCCAGGATTATCCGCTGACGCTATCGCGACTGAGAAATTACTTGCTTCCGTCACTGCAAGTTATCGCCCACTCGCGGATCGATTTCTTCAAATAGCACCCTCTTTATCTATTTATTTAACCTTTCCCTGGTATAAGGCTGCCGTTAGTTTTTGATGAAATAATTTGAAATTTTTTCCCAAGCAAGAAATCGTGTACTGCCTCGCAGTCTTTCAACTCTGACGACGAGTGCAACTCGGATTTGGCGCAGCCGTCGTGGCCAGCGAGCCCGAAACTTGAAGAATTCATCATCCCGGGGAGGGCGGCGGTTATGAAAGCAGACGAAGAGTTATTAAAAAGTTTCCGTAACGCGCATCGCGGGTCGAGGATCCGCGTTTGCGCGCTATTAAGTCTCATGGAATCTCATCTATTCGGGAAAACGTGTACGGCCACGGCCGCGATAAACAGCGGTCGAACAAACGCGGCCGTGGGGATCGGTGGGAGCGAGAGGAAACGAGGCGGGCAGGTTAATTAACGCGTTTCAAGATATTAGATTCAGCCGAGCCCGACGGAAGTTCTGG
>NW_026534410.1:0-1399 GCF_026225885.1 Hylaeus anthracinus
TCTCTCTCTCTCTCTCTCTCTCTCTCTCTCTCTCTCTCTCTCTCTCGAACCCGTTTTATATTCTTAGCTCAGTGGTCCCATTCGCTCGTTCTTTCATTTTCTCGCTCTTTACTTACCGTCGCCTCCCTCCAGATGCACACCCTTCTATTTTCTTATATACTCTTTCATTTCAAACCCCTTTGGCCCGTTCTCTCCTCTGCCAACTCTTTGGTCTCGATCTTCGAGCTTTAGTCCCACCATCCCCTATTTTCTATAATAGGGGTGTCTTTGCACTTTGGTCGGAACGTGACCGTCGCGATGCGGCCACGGTTCGATGTTGGCGAGCGTTCTCTTGTCACGGAACGTACCGTAACGCAATAACGCGTCCACATTTCTCGAGGCTGTTCGCAAAATAGCGTAGTAATACGTTTAAATTTGCCGGCTCCGTTCACGAAACGGTGCAGTACTTGGTCAACTTCGGTTCACCGAAATAGCTCGTCGCTGGAACGCTCCCCGTCAACATTGTTGTCATCTCGCGTAAATTATGGAGTGTAAAACGAAGGTACGCTCTGCTTCTCGCGGCCATATAAATTCTTCACCCCTCGCGGAACAGGATCGCCATCGTTTTCACCGGAAAACAGACTATCGCTGAAACTTTTCTGCTTTTCGCGAACAATGGTTTAATAGTAATCGCGCCCCGAAGCGAGTTCCGAGGTTCGAGAATAAACAAGACGATTCCCCTCCGGTTTATGACTGTAAATTGTTTTACGTTCGCTTTCAACCAGCGGCAATTTCCTACCGATTGATTCCCCTCGAGTCGAGGGGTTTCGTTTACGGCGCCACGACGCCATTAATAGCTCGAATTCTCCGTTTGGAGCATCGTCGACGCTGAATAATCGAAAACCGTCAACGATTCAACGAGACATTGAACTCCTTCGGCGCCACGTTTTCCTTTCGTTCGCGAGGAATTGCTGTTTTCGCTGTACCGGGTCTACCAGTCTACCATGTTTAGATAAGAAACCGATATTGTACTACGTTTATCAACTTCATTCGTAAGAGGACTTGGTACCAGATCTCTGTTAATCAACTTCGTTCGTCATACAACACTAGAGTATTACGTTTCTCAACTGCATGGACTGGCTCCCTCTCAGGCAATTGAATTAATCCACCCGCCACTCACGTCGTCGCGAGTCGTACGTTTTTAATTGCGTAACCGATTTGAACGCCTGGAGCGGGTAAGAAGCGCCTCCGTTACTGGTAAATCGCACGTGTTCCGTTCCTGTCCGCGGGCCGGGCGTTCGTTTTCGTCCCGGACGAGTTCATTTACGGTTTGCAACGCGGCTAACAGGATTTCGCCTGGCCGTCGTAACGAGCTCTCTCTCTCTCTCTCTCTCTCTCTCTCTCTCTCTCTCTCTCTCTC
>NW_026534411.1:0-11192 GCF_026225885.1 Hylaeus anthracinus
GATTCTTAACCTGTTTAAGCTCACGGCACAGTTTAGAAAAAAAAAAAATATAGGAATCGTGGCATTCGAATTTTCTTTATTCTTAATTTTTAATTAAGTATCCCCTTTTATATTATCAAAGCACTTATATTAATTCACTTTTCAGTATTCCATCTATAAATGGCGGATGAGCTACGCTAATTGTTTAGCTAGCGGAATGTTAGTTATAATTTAGTACAGTTCAGTAAGAAACAAAGACTAAAGAATCATGCATGGATTCTTCAGATGAAATTAAATTGTATTTAAGCGCAAAAGAATCACTGGCCTAAGCTCTCGGCCCCGATTCACCGAGATGAAAGTAAACACGGTGCGTGTGCGTCCCAGGTTACAATTATATTCCGGTATCACCGAGTCACTACCGGACACGATGTTCGCCTGAGCACAGAATCGTCGAAGGCGGCGGTTACCCGACTCTTCTACGCTTCGATTTTTCCTCCCGTTCTCCCCGACGCCCTTTTTCCCCTTTTTCTCGACCAAGATCATGCGATACACCCTACCCCCCGTCCAACCATCGTTGGAATTGTACGCGACCACGCTACGGGAACGAATCTCGAGCGTGGTTACGCGATGTTGCAACCGGTGCGCGGAATCGACGATTGATTCGATGGAAACGAGATCGCGAGGGATGCGAGGACAGTAGTAAGGAGCACAATTAATGATACCGGCAGGCACACGCTATCCACCGACACGAGATGGGATCCAAGCTGTATGAGAATTTTGTTTGATACGATCAGGTCATCGTTGATATTGTTGTCAGGCCATTCGCTACCTGGTCGATGGAAAAAAATTCATTACCACGCACGTTTCGTTACTTAACCTTTAGAAGAATATGGACATATAGTCAGTCTCATAAATATTTATACCCTCTATGTCTATTAAAGAAGTTTGTCTGAATTAAATAATAGGTTCGATGTCTTCAAATAAATGTTTCGTTAGAAATATGTACATGGTTAAATACTTTACACTTGTATATATGTAATATAAAATTTATTTACAAAAAATTCCTTCAATAAAAACAAAGGGTACGAATATTTATGGAATTGACTGTATATGTGTACGTCTGAATTATATCAATATAACCATTACTTACGATCGCAATATCTTTTAGAATTAAAATATATATCGTATTATAGTGAAACAACGTATTTGTGTGTTAAAATAGATTCCTTTGATTTGTCTCTATAAAATCCATTTAAAATCCATCCCTCGAGAGATTAAATATGATATCAAGTGTGAAATTAGTTCACGCGTCACATATATGCGATACGTTTAATTAGAAGTAAATGAATTAAATTGAAAGGGAAAAACAAGGCAACTTTTTACATGGCTATCAACTGTTCCACTTTCTCAGTGCACGTTTAGAAGAATCTAAACTCCACCGCGTCGGTCGTACAAACAGAGGACAAATTGAGCCAGCTGGGACAGTTTCGAAGTTCGCGTCTGCATCTGCTTTGCATCCGAAAGCCGGACTCGTCGCTGCAATAAGGCACGCGGTATAATTAACCACGAAACGCGTCGAGTCCGTAGCGAGCGTATAACTGCTTGATTATAACCTTATCCGACGCTCGTGCGTGACCGCCGCGATCACGTTTAGGTACGCTAGAAATTTTTCCAGCTAAATAAACGGCACTCGACGATTTACATGAGAAATTCCCGAGCGCTTGCGACGCTTACGTAAAGAAGCTGGCAATCGGAGGTACGACTTCCACCCTCGAAACGTTTCTCTCGTGTTGCGGCGAGCGGTTTCGCACGCAAACAACGCTGATCACAAGCGAGCGACGATCAGATCGTAAAGTTCAGTGTTGCGGTAATAACTATGGTAATAACCGAGAGCAATAACACGAAGCCATCCCTGGGCGAACGCATGACGTACCGAGCAAAACGGAGGAAGGAAACGCAGGCAAAAGCTACCGCTGCCAGAAACGTTGCCGCTTCCGCGTCCCCTTTTTCGTCTTTTCTTCGTTTACATTTTCGCCTCGCTGCTTTCACGATCGCCCAACCTATTGACGTTCGCGGTGGAAGAGCGATACGTACGAACGCACGCGAATAATGAATGACTATCGTGCATCGTCTGCGCTCGTAACGGAGACCTCCTCGCGTGTTTCGCGCATTAACTTCCGTGAGAAGTTCAGCCGAGTTTCCTCGAGGCATCGACAATCGTCGCGTCGCCGTCGATCGGGGGTGGAAACGAGATTACACCGAGGAATTGCAAGTGAAAATTTCTGACTTCTGCCGTCCGACCGACGCGACGAAACTCTCGAGCGTGAACGTTCGACTTCGTCGATCGTTCTGTTTCATCCGCGTGCTTTATTTCCATCTCGACGACTTTGTTTGTTGGCGTATAAAATAACTTGCGGACCTCGCAGGATTCGTTGACATTACACGAAAAAAGGAAGCTGGATCTTGCGTTCAATTTGTATTTCTCTTTTTTTCCCACCGATGTATCACCTTGAATGCGATTAAAAATACGCAGTAAACCGTGCTGCGATAAAATACAGTAAATTACGACGGGAATTTAGAGCGTACGAAACCATAAAGATCCCCTATCTCGCGAACGATACCATCCCCAGCTACAAACGAACTTGCAGTCATCGCATGTCGATCCACGCGACAAGGCAAGATTTTAGCGCAATGCGCGAAAGGGTAGGGTGTAAAATTACGAAATAAGGCAGGCCTCGTAAATCTCAATTCCCCGAGTACGAATATAAATCAAGAGGAGCGTGCACGATTCAAGTTCTCGCTCTCGTATTTCCAGTACTGTACAGACTATCGAGGTTACGAGGAGAGACGTCGAAAAACATGAGAAGAAATAATGAATGGGCTCCAAACGCGGGTAATATTCGGTTTCACCTGGCCGGCCCGGAAACGGGAGGTGCCGGCATCGAAACATTGTTACAAACTTTAATTTACTGCCTTCAACCGAGACTGTTTGCGCCTGTCTGCGATCTTTTTTGCGCGGCGAGTCCGATTATGCAAATTGCACGCTTCGCGGTTCCGCGCGTGTGACTTTATATGGGAACGGGCGTTCGTGTGATTTCACTCGGATAAAAGCAGATAGTGAATCTGCCCTGCTTCGAACATGATTTACGGTTTCACGAAATCCACCTTGGGGACGACACGAACGTCCACGTTGTTTAGCTAGATCCTGAACAGAGGGCTAAGGTTATGCGCTTGCACGTTCGAGCTAACAAAATTCGGGACTGTCTTTGGGAAACTACACCTTTCCCCTCGAAATATACTCACGTCGAGTCGATATAAAACCGCAAACATACGCGTGACTAAATTTCCTTCGAATTCAACGGAACATATGTGTCCGTGCGATTCGTTTCGCTAAGGGAATCTAATTTTCTCGAAAGTTTCTGGTCGAGGAGGGGATTATTTCCAAAGAGACGTCACACCAGCGTGTTTAACCAAATGTCGGACCACTTGGCGGTTTTTTGGGGGAGTTCCCATCGTAGCACGAGATATCGTAATAAATTCTCGAAGACTGGACACAATAAGTGTCCCCGTTGAACGTGTAGCGTGTTCCTCGAGTTGTCCTCGCATCCGTCACGCGATTTCGCCCCCTGAAAAAGCCATTTGCAATCGTCGAACCCGCGTAAAGCATATCCGTGTTCATCCCCCGGGACGTCTTTTTGCACCTTTAACAGCCGTTCAGGTGGAATCTCGAAACTCTAGCGATCGATCACTCTCGCTCTCAGCTGTTTCCCTCGGACTTCCACGTTACTTTTCGAAAGCATGTTTCCTAGGAAACTCGCGAGATTAAACGCAACTCGATAAACTGATTCTCCGCACCTGTCAAACGCGATACCGTGGAATTACGTTAGAATTTTCTACGCGAGAATGTCACAGAAAAGTCGAACGATATAGCGACGAAATTTACCTGTTTTGTTGTAAAATAATTATCGTTGCAGGTAATCTTTTAACTTTGTTAAACGTTAAACGTTTCAGTTTTCATTTTGGATTCTATTTGGTAAGGTTAGAATCTATTGCCTTCGTTCGTAGAATGATTGCCGAAGAGGTCTGAAGGGTTATAATTGATATCGAATAAATACTTATTGGTGAGAAACACGGGTCCGTTTTACCTTTGTACGAGCATTCCGTTGTCAAATATTTACAAATTCGATTCGTCCTCGCTTTGATATTCCAGAACGGCGGACTCGAACGGGACACGAGCCCTCCGCTGCATTACCGCGCGCAGACTCTCGACATTCAAACGCAACTCGTAAGCGTACACCCCCTTTGTTTCTGTCACCGAAGTCGTTCCCCCGTGAAAAGGATTTGCCTTTCCAAACAAAAGACTTTTATATACCCAAGCACTGGGCGTTTCTTAATATGTGAAAAGTAAGGGTGACCTCAAGATGTGTAACCGGGAAATAAATATTTCTGTAAACGTGCTCCAGGTCGTTATTCTCGCTAACGCGAGTCGCGTACTTTATACGTTGCTCGATCGTTGCGTTCCTTGTGCATAGGGTGTCTTAAAACAGAAACAAACACAAAATTTCCAAACGCAGCCCAAAGTTCCCCAATTTTAATTACATTCGCGAGTCCTCCCTTTCTAGGGACGTACAGCCATGCAAACGTCACGCTGAAATAAGGGTCCGCGTCGTGATACTGCAAATTGCATCGATTTGCAGCCAGAAATCAGACAAGTCCGTGGGACGGCGTTCCAGAATAGTCGAGGGTGGCCGAGAGCGGAGTGAACTTCTCCATTACGTTACTTGGGGCACGCACCCATCCCGTTGCGTATTACGTATTACATAGATACTCGGTGGTGCATGCACGCTTGGTATGCATTGGAAAACCAATGCAACGGGCGCGTTGTTACAGGAGAGGCCAACCGTGAGGGGGTGTACAAAAGGGGGAGTTGAGGTCGGTTGTAACGGATCGGAACGAGGGTGGAAGGGTTGCCGAGACCAAGAGAGAAACGATCGGCTGGATTCCAATCAACATTTTACTGCCTGTAAAACTGCCCCATTTCGTAACATTGCTTCGTCGCTACCGGCGCCCTTAAACTCCCTGAAACGTCCAGGCGACCCTTCTTCTTGGTGCTTTCCTTCCAGCACCCCATACTCTCAGGAAATAGAATTCACCTCGAATGACTTTTGACTGACTCGATCTTGTACCATAGCGCCTTGCACCGCATTATTTGTGCGTTAACATACCTGATTCAATTTCCTTATCTATCGCTTACAGTGACAACAGTCTACTTCTTAAAGAGGTAGCCTGGTATAGCAGGTCTAAAAATCTTCCTTACTATGTAGAGAATGCTTTCGCATAGCTCTACTGTATGCTGCTGGAATCGCTGATCAGCTTTAGACAGCCGTAAGAATAGACAAACTTTGTCAAAACCGTCAAAATCTGTTTTCCAGATTTGCGAAAGACATATATAGCTTATCGAATTTTTATCCGATTCACTTGATTCAAAGTTTAAATTGAAGATAATTAAGTATATATGTAGATGAACCTCGACTCTATGAATTATTATTATAGCATAAAGTTAATGCAAATGAACGGCCGACATGTTTCTCGGAGGAAACATTTCAAGGACTCCAGGTATCTCGGAGTTTTAACCGAATACTTCTCTATATATTCAAATTAAATCTTTAATGTTAAATTTTTGTTCTTTGAACGTACCTTTATATGCAAAAAAAGTTTCAAGAACAAAAATAAATTATATTTTAAACTGACATGCATTGGAAAAAAATCTTGGCTGGACCAGATTCCCCCCTTAAATCAAACATACAACTAATATCTGAAATGATTATGAAATCCCAAAGAAGCCCTAGTTCTTCAATAGCCAGGCTATAATTCGCCTTGAACGCGGTCGAAGTAAACTTCTCGTGTACCGTCGAATAAAGGATTCCAATATATTCTAATCGAGTTGCAACAAAGTCCCCCCGAAACCCCGACCACGATCGGTATCGACGAGTGACCAAGAAGACACGAAGCAGCGAGTACACACGGTCGGCAAAACGTGAAATTTTTTCGAGACGAGGGCCCGGCATCCTCGTGGGAGTCGTGGCCCTCGGGGTCCCGTGGACCTTGCTGCTCGTTTCGCCCGATGCTACAGCAAAGCTACGTGATAGCCGAGCACCCTCTCTAATGCACATTGTTCCCGTTACTCGCCATTATCTGCAAACCGCTTTTGTATGTGAACAGGGAAAGAAGGCAGGGCAAAAATTTCTTTCATCCCTCTACGGGCGAATCGCCGTGCCGGATCCCTACGGTCGCATAAATTCTTGATCCCGTGGACGGAAGAAGAAATAGCTTGTATCGAGCCTACTCGCTGCCTAGTCCTTTAATAAACATGAGTGATTCCGCCATCCCATTGCATCGGGGCACCGTTGCGCGTGCCACGAATCGGTTGCTGGGTACGTCAGTTGCGTCTACGACCTCCAAATGCCGCAGATTTTTGAAATATGTCTAAATTACTTTCTCGACTATTCGAACTCGCCATGCGCCGAAGCTTCGAATTCATTGTACACCAATGCGAAAGCTTCTTCTTAATGAGGAAGCGTGACCCTAAGACGAGGACCTTAATATATAAATTTTCGAATGTAAAGGGCAAAAATGAAGCTATCTAATTTTATGGGAAAATTTTCTTCGAAGCGTACCGTGATCCTCGATTAAAATCCACTGCGTTAGAAGGTAGCATGCACGGACCGGTTGCAATTTGCCGGAAGCGCGTTAACGGATGTCGCAGGCCAGGTCACGACGTTCCACGGGACCATACATCTCTAAAGAATGTCACGTCGATTCGGAGGCAAGGTTCAGTCGTTCGTCTAGCGGTTCGTTGTACACCGAAGAATTTGCAGTCACCGCGAGAGATTCTATAGGGTTCACGGCCCTCGTTACGGCCCCCTTTACGGGCCGTACGTGCTCGTCGGCCCTCCGTGTAGAACCAATACGGTGCGCATACACGCATACAACCGGCTGTTTACTATTTCAGATACACGGTATAAAAGGGTCGTAGGTGATGTCGCTCCGACGAAGGTAAGTCAGTCCGCGCCGGGTAATATATTTTTTATTGTTAATCTACGGTGATTTATGTCGGACGCGTCACCATAACGTGACTTTACTGCAGTTCCTCCTCTTTTTCGTACACCCCGTTGACCTGAACTATGAAAGACACCACCCCGTAAGACCACCCTGTAGGCAGCCTATAAACATCTCTTTGGATTAAGGGACCGTCCCGGAGGGATTCTATTGTTCAAACGAGTATATACACGGAATTGTATGGCGCGCGACTCTGAAAATATCTTTATATCTCTAAACTTGTGTATTAGCATGGTCAGCCATGAAAGAATCGAGACTTTTACAATTACTTTACTTTACGAATCGTACTTTCCGCTAGCGTAACAGGGTTGCGAGGAACAATCAATAATTCAACCGAACTCGTAAAAGTGTACCTTCTTCTCGTGCGTGCAACTGTACGTAACCTCTGTGTAAGTTAGCGTTACCAGCCGCTCGACTATATCCTGTTTTATAGTTGAAACGAATCTTAACGTCGTTCATAATAGCCTCGAGCACGTAACTTCATCCCCCCCCCCCCTTGACGGAAACTACGCTCGCAGTTACTCGTCACTCGCCTCGCGTTGTCCGCTTTCATTTTCCCAAAATCGTCGTCGTCGGGAAGCTCTGCTGGACGTGTATTCTACGTTTCAGCGATCAGTCGTCGCGGATAATCCGGGAAATCCAATCGACGACGCAAAACTCGCTTTATGCGTCGGCTGGAGACGAAAGGGGTTGAGTTGTTTCGGGGAGCGAAGGGAAGTAAAACAGTAAGCTTTACGAGAAGCCGGCATCGTGAGCGTAACTCTAAACGTTTTGTACGTTTCTTACGTCCCGCGTAAAGTCTGCTGGCCGCCAACGCTTGAAAGTACGACTTTAATCCACTAACAGCAATGGCGCAGTTCGTTTGCGTTTTCTTGATTTACAGGAGCAAACGGTGTACGTGTGCGTATGGACGAGTGAGGGTGTGTGCGTAAGAAAAGGAAGAGATGCTGTACGACTGGTCGAGACCCGACATAGTCGCATCGACTAAGGAACGAGGCAGGAAAACGACGAATGAAAAGAGGAAAAGCCATGGTCCGATGTCACCAACCCGGATTTAGCTTTCAACATTTAACCCCTTGCTGTGCGAATTTTTTTCTAAATATTGGACGGATCCGCTGGTTCGAAAATGATTCCAAAATTCCATGAAGATGTTTCGATTTTGGGAAATAAATTTAATTGAAGAGGATTGTGAACGGGATCGATAGGGACATCGTTTTGGTTTCAAATAAAAGTATCCTATTTGCACTTGCCCGAAGAATTAACCCTTGTTGGATTATGAACTTGTTCGAGTTATAATTCTCATAAATATCTTTAATATCCATTAAAGGGTAATTCCCCTTTAATAGTAGTTACTTAACCGTGGAAACCTATTACAGCAATTCTCTGCGGAATCGGCCATCATGCGCGTCGGAATGTCGATGTCCGGAAGGGATAGCGGCCGTCGAGTTTACAGGAAGTTATGTGGATATTAAATAAAGATCCATCATAACGATCGGTCCGCCATCCCCCGTAGAATCATCCCCTATGCCGTTTATGTACTAGGAAGGCTATCTTTAAGCTGGAAACGGATGGAACGGACAGATCGACTATATCTGATCCGAGAGAATACTTGAACGGTTGTGAAATGTCACTTGTCATCGGTATTTGCGAACAGTTACCTTCGACGGGTTCTCTGTTATGCATAGTTGGGCAGTAAAAATCGTTTTGCTTTACGTTTAACGATTTACTTTCCATACCAGCGATATTCCAAGAACACTCAACATTTTATCGACAGATGGCGTGTACGGGTGTCTGTCCTCTACCAAATGATCACTAATCAACTTACACGCCCGCTAAACTTTTGTAGACGCTAATGAAAAAAAGACATTGAACAAATGAAAGCACGTGCACGCAAACTATTAACCTACAAAATGTAACACCGTTGTAAAAAATTAATGTGTGACGGTCAGTTATAAAGAATGTTATGCGGAACTTTTTCTCGTGCGCGGTCGTAGAGTGAAAAAAAAAAGTGAATCGACGAAACAAGTGAAAGCTCTCGATGAATCTTGCGCGAAACTTTCCCAACGTGAAGAAACTTTTATTTCCTCGATGGTTTTGCCGAGGAAGAAATGAAACCGCGATCGATGGACCATCGTGCGTGAACGAGGGACGGAAACAGCACCGGTAAGAAAACTAAAGAGGGTGTTAAATTTACCTCGCAAAAAAGACGCACAAGTCGAACAACCCTCGAGGGTGAATCACAACGAAACCTACGGCACGCAAAGTAACCGATGCAACTTTTGTTCTCCTCGCCGTTAGTTCACCAGCACTATATTCAATCCCATTCTCTACCTCCCTTTACTCTTCTCCCATCTTATTATTCCATGTACCGATTTTTCTCGAGTACTCTGGCTGAGAAAAACGAACGATAAGAATCAACGAACTATAGCTATTTAGATAAAGCAAGTGGGATTTTATTCAGTCGAAGCGATCCAAAATATCCTACGTTTCTTAAAGAAATAGATGGCATATAGCTGCGTTAATGTTACGTGACCAGCATCATATTTCTATTCCGTGATCGACTTGGCATGAAAAGGCCCGGAAAGGACTCGATGCCTCTCAGAAAAGTGTACCCGACACGCAGGTCTGTGGGCGTTCGTGCAATTTCCTTCGGGAAATCGGTTCGGCCCACGCGAAGAACAGAGATTCGAGTATCGACAAAGGGTAGTTCGCGCAATCCGCAACCCCCGCAATTGTGTCGTTGTAAAGGACGCGAACGTGCCGCGCGTGGGCCACCCGTGGGCTCGAAGGATGCGACCTTTAGCGATCGCGTGGGCATTTATCGCGTCAATCGCTCGAAGGCGGTTAATACGAAATTCACCACACGGCTAAGCTTTGCGCGCCCTCGCGTGGGTGTGAAATTTTGCGCGGCACGGTCGTGTTCAACCCCCTCTGTGTTTCGTCCCGGTGATATTCACCGGACACGTTAAATTGGAGAACTTTCGACACCGCTTCCAGACGTTTTAATTGGAAATTGTTTCCGTGCTTTTCAGGAATAATTATGGTTTATGGAGCGACCTGAATCGCGTGCTTCCGCCACCCGACAGGCAGCCGCCGCGCGCCGATGTGTTTCGCAACAGTTTCGTAATTATTTTTCGAGGATTTTCTATGGAGAAGCAATTTTTTACAAACGAGAATTTTTTTTCAAAAGAGGGTAGTATTTAAATATAGAGAGTTCGACCTCATCGAGGTGTAATTAAAAGGGTCGTAAAACGTAACAGCTTTTCAGGAGGTTGTTTCACTTTTATATGCTGGAAAATTACCCCTCGAGCGGTAACGGAACGAAATTATTGCAAGCGTAAACATTCCTGAAACAATTACCGTCGCTGGGGTTGCCAAAGCTCGAAGATTGATTTATCAAAAGATAACCTCGGAAAGGAAGATGTTACTAAGTATTCAGAAATAAATAAAAAAATTCTGAAAAAACAACCATTCACGAAACATAGAGAATGTTTGCTAAACTGATTCAATTACACGCAACGTGATTCGCGTCGATACACCGTCAGCTAAAGCCTTTAATTATTAACTACAAGGTGGACTCGTAAGCATTTAAGTACATACGTGTCTTTACCGATGGTATAATCAACCTGTCATTGCCTCCAAAGCTCATATACTTGTTGACAAACTAGTCCGTCAACCAGCATGTGACTAGGGTCTATAATTTGACAGGAAAAACTTGAATAATCATAATTATTTCTATAGCCTATTATCGCATTTCTCGTCAAGAGACTAAAGTCTTCGAATCGGATTTCTTATCCATTCAAGCTTATCGTAAATCAGACATGGTCTGAAAACTCATCCAATTCCTACAGTTAGTCAAAACAAATAAATATCAGTCAGTTATTAGGGATCTAAACTACAGTCGATCCCTTACACAAAGAATTCCGTGAAAATCTAAATTCAACCGCTGCTCGTCATTTAGACATCTTCAGATCTATTTATGGCTAACGATAATTCTGCGTATCATAGAAAACAGGGTGGGTTTAGAGTCGGATGAAGAGAGTGTGCGAGAGAGAGAGAGAGAGAGAGAGAGAGAGAGAGAGAGAGAGAGAGAG
>NW_026534412.1:0-11191 GCF_026225885.1 Hylaeus anthracinus
GATTCTTAACCTGTTTAAGCTCACGGCACAGTTTAGAAAAAAAAAAATATAGGAATCGTGGCATTCGAATTTTCTTTATTCTTAATTTTTAATTAAGTATCCCCTTTTATATTATCAAAGCACTTATATTAATTCACTTTTCAGTATTCCATCTATAAATGGCGGATGAGCTACGCTAATTGTTTAGCTAGCGGAATGTTAGTTATAATTTAGTACAGTTCAGTAAGAAACAAAGACTAAAGAATCATGCATGGATTCTTCAGATGAAATTAAATTGTATTTAAGCGCAAAAGAATCACTGGCCTAAGCTCTCGGCCCCGATTCACCGAGATGAAAGTAAACACGGTGCGTGTGCGTCCCAGGTTACAATTATATTCCGGTATCACCGAGTCACTACCGGACACGATGTTCGCCTGAGCACAGAATCGTCGAAGGCGGCGGTTACCCGACTCTTCTACGCTTCGATTTTTCCTCCCGTTCTCCCCGACGCCCTTTTTCCCCTTTTTCTCGACCAAGATCATGCGATACACCCTACCCCCCGTCCAACCATCGTTGGAATTGTACGCGACCACGCTACGGGAACGAATCTCGAGCGTGGTTACGCGATGTTGCAACCGGTGCGCGGAATCGACGATTGATTCGATGGAAACGAGATCGCGAGGGATGCGAGGACAGTAGTAAGGAGCACAATTAATGATACCGGCAGGCACACGCTATCCACCGACACGAGATGGGATCCAAGCTGTATGAGAATTTTGTTTGATACGATCAGGTCATCGTTGATATTGTTGTCAGGCCATTCGCTACCTGGTCGATGGAAAAAAATTCATTACCACGCACGTTTCGTTACTTAACCTTTAGAAGAATATGGACATATAGTCAGTCTCATAAATATTTATACCCTCTATGTCTATTAAAGAAGTTTGTCTGAATTAAATAATAGGTTCGATGTCTTCAAATAAATGTTTCGTTAGAAATATGTACATGGTTAAATACTTTACACTTGTATATATGTAATATAAAATTTATTTACAAAAAATTCCTTCAATAAAAACAAAGGGTACGAATATTTATGGAATTGACTGTATATGTGTACGTCTGAATTATATCAATATAACCATTACTTACGATCGCAATATCTTTTAGAATTAAAATATATATCGTATTATAGTGAAACAACGTATTTGTGTGTTAAAATAGATTCCTTTGATTTGTCTCTATAAAATCCATTTAAAATCCATCCCTCGAGAGATTAAATATGATATCAAGTGTGAAATTAGTTCACGCGTCACATATATGCGATACGTTTAATTAGAAGTAAATGAATTAAATTGAAAGGGAAAAACAAGGCAACTTTTTACATGGCTATCAACTGTTCCACTTTCTCAGTGCACGTTTAGAAGAATCTAAACTCCACCGCGTCGGTCGTACAAACAGAGGACAAATTGAGCCAGCTGGGACAGTTTCGAAGTTCGCGTCTGCATCTGCTTTGCATCCGAAAGCCGGACTCGTCGCTGCAATAAGGCACGCGGTATAATTAACCACGAAACGCGTCGAGTCCGTAGCGAGCGTATAACTGCTTGATTATAACCTTATCCGACGCTCGTGCGTGACCGCCGCGATCACGTTTAGGTACGCTAGAAATTTTTCCAGCTAAATAAACGGCACTCGACGATTTACATGAGAAATTCCCGAGCGCTTGCGACGCTTACGTAAAGAAGCTGGCAATCGGAGGTACGACTTCCACCCTCGAAACGTTTCTCTCGTGTTGCGGCGAGCGGTTTCGCACGCAAACAACGCTGATCACAAGCGAGCGACGATCAGATCGTAAAGTTCAGTGTTGCGGTAATAACTATGGTAATAACCGAGAGCAATAACACGAAGCCATCCCTGGGCGAACGCATGACGTACCGAGCAAAACGGAGGAAGGAAACGCAGGCAAAAGCTACCGCTGCCAGAAACGTTGCCGCTTCCGCGTCCCCTTTTTCGTCTTTTCTTCGTTTACATTTTCGCCTCGCTGCTTTCACGATCGCCCAACCTATTGACGTTCGCGGTGGAAGAGCGATACGTACGAACGCACGCGAATAATGAATGACTATCGTGCATCGTCTGCGCTCGTAACGGAGACCTCCTCGCGTGTTTCGCGCATTAACTTCCGTGAGAAGTTCAGCCGAGTTTCCTCGAGGCATCGACAATCGTCGCGTCGCCGTCGATCGGGGGTGGAAACGAGATTACACCGAGGAATTGCAAGTGAAAATTTCTGACTTCTGCCGTCCGACCGACGCGACGAAACTCTCGAGCGTGAACGTTCGACTTCGTCGATCGTTCTGTTTCATCCGCGTGCTTTATTTCCATCTCGACGACTTTGTTTGTTGGCGTATAAAATAACTTGCGGACCTCGCAGGATTCGTTGACATTACACGAAAAAAGGAAGCTGGATCTTGCGTTCAATTTGTATTTCTCTTTTTTTCCCACCGATGTATCACCTTGAATGCGATTAAAAATACGCAGTAAACCGTGCTGCGATAAAATACAGTAAATTACGACGGGAATTTAGAGCGTACGAAACCATAAAGATCCCCTATCTCGCGAACGATACCATCCCCAGCTACAAACGAACTTGCAGTCATCGCATGTCGATCCACGCGACAAGGCAAGATTTTAGCGCAATGCGCGAAAGGGTAGGGTGTAAAATTACGAAATAAGGCAGGCCTCGTAAATCTCAATTCCCCGAGTACGAATATAAATCAAGAGGAGCGTGCACGATTCAAGTTCTCGCTCTCGTATTTCCAGTACTGTACAGACTATCGAGGTTACGAGGAGAGACGTCGAAAAACATGAGAAGAAATAATGAATGGGCTCCAAACGCGGGTAATATTCGGTTTCACCTGGCCGGCCCGGAAACGGGAGGTGCCGGCATCGAAACATTGTTACAAACTTTAATTTACTGCCTTCAACCGAGACTGTTTGCGCCTGTCTGCGATCTTTTTTGCGCGGCGAGTCCGATTATGCAAATTGCACGCTTCGCGGTTCCGCGCGTGTGACTTTATATGGGAACGGGCGTTCGTGTGATTTCACTCGGATAAAAGCAGATAGTGAATCTGCCCTGCTTCGAACATGATTTACGGTTTCACGAAATCCACCTTGGGGACGACACGAACGTCCACGTTGTTTAGCTAGATCCTGAACAGAGGGCTAAGGTTATGCGCTTGCACGTTCGAGCTAACAAAATTCGGGACTGTCTTTGGGAAACTACACCTTTCCCCTCGAAATATACTCACGTCGAGTCGATATAAAACCGCAAACATACGCGTGACTAAATTTCCTTCGAATTCAACGGAACATATGTGTCCGTGCGATTCGTTTCGCTAAGGGAATCTAATTTTCTCGAAAGTTTCTGGTCGAGGAGGGGATTATTTCCAAAGAGACGTCACACCAGCGTGTTTAACCAAATGTCGGACCACTTGGCGGTTTTTTGGGGGAGTTCCCATCGTAGCACGAGATATCGTAATAAATTCTCGAAGACTGGACACAATAAGTGTCCCCGTTGAACGTGTAGCGTGTTCCTCGAGTTGTCCTCGCATCCGTCACGCGATTTCGCCCCCTGAAAAAGCCATTTGCAATCGTCGAACCCGCGTAAAGCATATCCGTGTTCATCCCCCGGGACGTCTTTTTGCACCTTTAACAGCCGTTCAGGTGGAATCTCGAAACTCTAGCGATCGATCACTCTCGCTCTCAGCTGTTTCCCTCGGACTTCCACGTTACTTTTCGAAAGCATGTTTCCTAGGAAACTCGCGAGATTAAACGCAACTCGATAAACTGATTCTCCGCACCTGTCAAACGCGATACCGTGGAATTACGTTAGAATTTTCTACGCGAGAATGTCACAGAAAAGTCGAACGATATAGCGACGAAATTTACCTGTTTTGTTGTAAAATAATTATCGTTGCAGGTAATCTTTTAACTTTGTTAAACGTTAAACGTTTCAGTTTTCATTTTGGATTCTATTTGGTAAGGTTAGAATCTATTGCCTTCGTTCGTAGAATGATTGCCGAAGAGGTCTGAAGGGTTATAATTGATATCGAATAAATACTTATTGGTGAGAAACACGGGTCCGTTTTACCTTTGTACGAGCATTCCGTTGTCAAATATTTACAAATTCGATTCGTCCTCGCTTTGATATTCCAGAACGGCGGACTCGAACGGGACACGAGCCCTCCGCTGCATTACCGCGCGCAGACTCTCGACATTCAAACGCAACTCGTAAGCGTACACCCCCTTTGTTTCTGTCACCGAAGTCGTTCCCCCGTGAAAAGGATTTGCCTTTCCAAACAAAAGACTTTTATATACCCAAGCACTGGGCGTTTCTTAATATGTGAAAAGTAAGGGTGACCTCAAGATGTGTAACCGGGAAATAAATATTTCTGTAAACGTGCTCCAGGTCGTTATTCTCGCTAACGCGAGTCGCGTACTTTATACGTTGCTCGATCGTTGCGTTCCTTGTGCATAGGGTGTCTTAAAACAGAAACAAACACAAAATTTCCAAACGCAGCCCAAAGTTCCCCAATTTTAATTACATTCGCGAGTCCTCCCTTTCTAGGGACGTACAGCCATGCAAACGTCACGCTGAAATAAGGGTCCGCGTCGTGATACTGCAAATTGCATCGATTTGCAGCCAGAAATCAGACAAGTCCGTGGGACGGCGTTCCAGAATAGTCGAGGGTGGCCGAGAGCGGAGTGAACTTCTCCATTACGTTACTTGGGGCACGCACCCATCCCGTTGCGTATTACGTATTACATAGATACTCGGTGGTGCATGCACGCTTGGTATGCATTGGAAAACCAATGCAACGGGCGCGTTGTTACAGGAGAGGCCAACCGTGAGGGGGTGTACAAAAGGGGGAGTTGAGGTCGGTTGTAACGGATCGGAACGAGGGTGGAAGGGTTGCCGAGACCAAGAGAGAAACGATCGGCTGGATTCCAATCAACATTTTACTGCCTGTAAAACTGCCCCATTTCGTAACATTGCTTCGTCGCTACCGGCGCCCTTAAACTCCCTGAAACGTCCAGGCGACCCTTCTTCTTGGTGCTTTCCTTCCAGCACCCCATACTCTCAGGAAATAGAATTCACCTCGAATGACTTTTGACTGACTCGATCTTGTACCATAGCGCCTTGCACCGCATTATTTGTGCGTTAACATACCTGATTCAATTTCCTTATCTATCGCTTACAGTGACAACAGTCTACTTCTTAAAGAGGTAGCCTGGTATAGCAGGTCTAAAAATCTTCCTTACTATGTAGAGAATGCTTTCGCATAGCTCTACTGTATGCTGCTGGAATCGCTGATCAGCTTTAGACAGCCGTAAGAATAGACAAACTTTGTCAAAACCGTCAAAATCTGTTTTCCAGATTTGCGAAAGACATATATAGCTTATCGAATTTTTATCCGATTCACTTGATTCAAAGTTTAAATTGAAGATAATTAAGTATATATGTAGATGAACCTCGACTCTATGAATTATTATTATAGCATAAAGTTAATGCAAATGAACGGCCGACATGTTTCTCGGAGGAAACATTTCAAGGACTCCAGGTATCTCGGAGTTTTAACCGAATACTTCTCTATATATTCAAATTAAATCTTTAATGTTAAATTTTTGTTCTTTGAACGTACCTTTATATGCAAAAAAAGTTTCAAGAACAAAAATAAATTATATTTTAAACTGACATGCATTGGAAAAAAATCTTGGCTGGACCAGATTCCCCCCTTAAATCAAACATACAACTAATATCTGAAATGATTATGAAATCCCAAAGAAGCCCTAGTTCTTCAATAGCCAGGCTATAATTCGCCTTGAACGCGGTCGAAGTAAACTTCTCGTGTACCGTCGAATAAAGGATTCCAATATATTCTAATCGAGTTGCAACAAAGTCCCCCCGAAACCCCGACCACGATCGGTATCGACGAGTGACCAAGAAGACACGAAGCAGCGAGTACACACGGTCGGCAAAACGTGAAATTTTTTCGAGACGAGGGCCCGGCATCCTCGTGGGAGTCGTGGCCCTCGGGGTCCCGTGGACCTTGCTGCTCGTTTCGCCCGATGCTACAGCAAAGCTACGTGATAGCCGAGCACCCTCTCTAATGCACATTGTTCCCGTTACTCGCCATTATCTGCAAACCGCTTTTGTATGTGAACAGGGAAAGAAGGCAGGGCAAAAATTTCTTTCATCCCTCTACGGGCGAATCGCCGTGCCGGATCCCTACGGTCGCATAAATTCTTGATCCCGTGGACGGAAGAAGAAATAGCTTGTATCGAGCCTACTCGCTGCCTAGTCCTTTAATAAACATGAGTGATTCCGCCATCCCATTGCATCGGGGCACCGTTGCGCGTGCCACGAATCGGTTGCTGGGTACGTCAGTTGCGTCTACGACCTCCAAATGCCGCAGATTTTTGAAATATGTCTAAATTACTTTCTCGACTATTCGAACTCGCCATGCGCCGAAGCTTCGAATTCATTGTACACCAATGCGAAAGCTTCTTCTTAATGAGGAAGCGTGACCCTAAGACGAGGACCTTAATATATAAATTTTCGAATGTAAAGGGCAAAAATGAAGCTATCTAATTTTATGGGAAAATTTTCTTCGAAGCGTACCGTGATCCTCGATTAAAATCCACTGCGTTAGAAGGTAGCATGCACGGACCGGTTGCAATTTGCCGGAAGCGCGTTAACGGATGTCGCAGGCCAGGTCACGACGTTCCACGGGACCATACATCTCTAAAGAATGTCACGTCGATTCGGAGGCAAGGTTCAGTCGTTCGTCTAGCGGTTCGTTGTACACCGAAGAATTTGCAGTCACCGCGAGAGATTCTATAGGGTTCACGGCCCTCGTTACGGCCCCCTTTACGGGCCGTACGTGCTCGTCGGCCCTCCGTGTAGAACCAATACGGTGCGCATACACGCATACAACCGGCTGTTTACTATTTCAGATACACGGTATAAAAGGGTCGTAGGTGATGTCGCTCCGACGAAGGTAAGTCAGTCCGCGCCGGGTAATATATTTTTTATTGTTAATCTACGGTGATTTATGTCGGACGCGTCACCATAACGTGACTTTACTGCAGTTCCTCCTCTTTTTCGTACACCCCGTTGACCTGAACTATGAAAGACACCACCCCGTAAGACCACCCTGTAGGCAGCCTATAAACATCTCTTTGGATTAAGGGACCGTCCCGGAGGGATTCTATTGTTCAAACGAGTATATACACGGAATTGTATGGCGCGCGACTCTGAAAATATCTTTATATCTCTAAACTTGTGTATTAGCATGGTCAGCCATGAAAGAATCGAGACTTTTACAATTACTTTACTTTACGAATCGTACTTTCCGCTAGCGTAACAGGGTTGCGAGGAACAATCAATAATTCAACCGAACTCGTAAAAGTGTACCTTCTTCTCGTGCGTGCAACTGTACGTAACCTCTGTGTAAGTTAGCGTTACCAGCCGCTCGACTATATCCTGTTTTATAGTTGAAACGAATCTTAACGTCGTTCATAATAGCCTCGAGCACGTAACTTCATCCCCCCCCCCCCTTGACGGAAACTACGCTCGCAGTTACTCGTCACTCGCCTCGCGTTGTCCGCTTTCATTTTCCCAAAATCGTCGTCGTCGGGAAGCTCTGCTGGACGTGTATTCTACGTTTCAGCGATCAGTCGTCGCGGATAATCCGGGAAATCCAATCGACGACGCAAAACTCGCTTTATGCGTCGGCTGGAGACGAAAGGGGTTGAGTTGTTTCGGGGAGCGAAGGGAAGTAAAACAGTAAGCTTTACGAGAAGCCGGCATCGTGAGCGTAACTCTAAACGTTTTGTACGTTTCTTACGTCCCGCGTAAAGTCTGCTGGCCGCCAACGCTTGAAAGTACGACTTTAATCCACTAACAGCAATGGCGCAGTTCGTTTGCGTTTTCTTGATTTACAGGAGCAAACGGTGTACGTGTGCGTATGGACGAGTGAGGGTGTGTGCGTAAGAAAAGGAAGAGATGCTGTACGACTGGTCGAGACCCGACATAGTCGCATCGACTAAGGAACGAGGCAGGAAAACGACGAATGAAAAGAGGAAAAGCCATGGTCCGATGTCACCAACCCGGATTTAGCTTTCAACATTTAACCCCTTGCTGTGCGAATTTTTTTCTAAATATTGGACGGATCCGCTGGTTCGAAAATGATTCCAAAATTCCATGAAGATGTTTCGATTTTGGGAAATAAATTTAATTGAAGAGGATTGTGAACGGGATCGATAGGGACATCGTTTTGGTTTCAAATAAAAGTATCCTATTTGCACTTGCCCGAAGAATTAACCCTTGTTGGATTATGAACTTGTTCGAGTTATAATTCTCATAAATATCTTTAATATCCATTAAAGGGTAATTCCCCTTTAATAGTAGTTACTTAACCGTGGAAACCTATTACAGCAATTCTCTGCGGAATCGGCCATCATGCGCGTCGGAATGTCGATGTCCGGAAGGGATAGCGGCCGTCGA
Organism: Hylaeus anthracinus; assembly: GCF_026225885.1. Taxonomy (NCBI): domain Eukaryota; kingdom Metazoa; phylum Arthropoda; class Insecta; order Hymenoptera; family Colletidae; genus Hylaeus; species Hylaeus anthracinus. Next base: position 8,543 of record NW_026534412.1, read on the forward strand.
GTTTACAGGAAGTTATGTGGATATTAAATAAAGATCCATCATAACGATCGGTCCGCCATCCCCCGTAGAATCATCCCCTATGCCGTTTATGTACTAGGAAGGCTATCTTTAAGCTGGAAACGGATGGAACGGACAGATCGACTATATCTGATCCGAGAGAATACTTGAACGGTTGTGAAATGTCACTTGTCATCGGTATTTGCGAACAGTTACCTTCGACGGGTTCTCTGTTATGCATAGTTGGGCAGTAAAAATCGTTTTGCTTTACGTTTAACGATTTACTTTCCATACCAGCGATATTCCAAGAACACTCAACATTTTATCGACAGATGGCGTGTACGGGTGTCTGTCCTCTACCAAATGATCACTAATCAACTTACACGCCCGCTAAACTTTTGTAGACGCTAATGAAAAAAAGACATTGAACAAATGAAAGCACGTGCACGCAAACTATTAACCTACAAAATGTAACACCGTTGTAAAAAATTAATGTGTGACGGTCAGTTATAAAGAATGTTATGCGGAACTTTTTCTCGTGCGCGGTCGTAGAGTGAAAAAAAAAAGTGAATCGACGAAACAAGTGAAAGCTCTCGATGAATCTTGCGCGAAACTTTCCCAACGTGAAGAAACTTTTATTTCCTCGATGGTTTTGCCGAGGAAGAAATGAAACCGCGATCGATGGACCATCGTGCGTGAACGAGGGACGGAAACAGCACCGGTAAGAAAACTAAAGAGGGTGTTAAATTTACCTCGCAAAAAAGACGCACAAGTCGAACAACCCTCGAGGGTGAATCACAACGAAACCTACGGCACGCAAAGTAACCGATGCAACTTTTGTTCTCCTCGCCGTTAGTTCACCAGCACTATATTCAATCCCATTCTCTACCTCCCTTTACTCTTCTCCCATCTTATTATTCCATGTACCGATTTTTCTCGAGTACTCTGGCTGAGAAAAACGAACGATAAGAATCAACGAACTATAGCTATTTAGATAAAGCAAGTGGGATTTTATTCAGTCGAAGCGATCCAAAATATCCTACGTTTCTTAAAGAAATAGATGGCATATAGCTGCGTTAATGTTACGTGACCAGCATCATATTTCTATTCCGTGATCGACTTGGCATGAAAAGGCCCGGAAAGGACTCGATGCCTCTCAGAAAAGTGTACCCGACACGCAGGTCTGTGGGCGTTCGTGCAATTTCCTTCGGGAAATCGGTTCGGCCCACGCGAAGAACAGAGATTCGAGTATCGACAAAGGGTAGTTCGCGCAATCCGCAACCCCCGCAATTGTGTCGTTGTAAAGGACGCGAACGTGCCGCGCGTGGGCCACCCGTGGGCTCGAAGGATGCGACCTTTAGCGATCGCGTGGGCATTTATCGCGTCAATCGCTCGAAGGCGGTTAATACGAAATTCACCACACGGCTAAGCTTTGCGCGCCCTCGCGTGGGTGTGAAATTTTGCGCGGCACGGTCGTGTTCAACCCCCTCTGTGTTTCGTCCCGGTGATATTCACCGGACACGTTAAATTGGAGAACTTTCGACACCGCTTCCAGACGTTTTAATTGGAAATTGTTTCCGTGCTTTTCAGGAATAATTATGGTTTATGGAGCGACCTGAATCGCGTGCTTCCGCCACCCGACAGGCAGCCGCCGCGCGCCGATGTGTTTCGCAACAGTTTCGTAATTATTTTTCGAGGATTTTCTATGGAGAAGCAATTTTTTACAAACGAGAATTTTTTTTCAAAAGAGGGTAGTATTTAAATATAGAGAGTTCGACCTCATCGAGGTGTAATTAAAAGGGTCGTAAAACGTAACAGCTTTTCAGGAGGTTGTTTCACTTTTATATGCTGGAAAATTACCCCTCGAGCGGTAACGGAACGAAATTATTGCAAGCGTAAACATTCCTGAAACAATTACCGTCGCTGGGGTTGCCAAAGCTCGAAGATTGATTTATCAAAAGATAACCTCGGAAAGGAAGATGTTACTAAGTATTCAGAAATAAATAAAAAAATTCTGAAAAAACAACCATTCACGAAACATAGAGAATGTTTGCTAAACTGATTCAATTACACGCAACGTGATTCGCGTCGATACACCGTCAGCTAAAGCCTTTAATTATTAACTACAAGGTGGACTCGTAAGCATTTAAGTACATACGTGTCTTTACCGATGGTATAATCAACCTGTCATTGCCTCCAAAGCTCATATACTTGTTGACAAACTAGTCCGTCAACCAGCATGTGACTAGGGTCTATAATTTGACAGGAAAAACTTGAATAATCATAATTATTTCTATAGCCTATTATCGCATTTCTCGTCAAGAGACTAAAGTCTTCGAATCGGATTTCTTATCCATTCAAGCTTATCGTAAATCAGACATGGTCTGAAAACTCATCCAATTCCTACAGTTAGTCAAAACAAATAAATATCAGTCAGTTATTAGGGATCTAAACTACAGTCGATCCCTTACACAAAGAATTCCGTGAAAATCTAAATTCAACCGCTGCTCGTCATTTAGACATCTTCAGATCTATTTATGGCTAACGATAATTCTGCGTATCATAGAAAACAGGGTGGGTTTAGAGTCGGATGAAGAGAGTGTGCGAGAGAGAGAGAGAGAGAGAGAGAGAGAGAGAGAGAGAGAGAGAGAG